>NC_046155.1:110197648-110429233 GCF_011064425.1 Rattus rattus | reverse complement strand
TTACTCTGTAATACTGCTTGAGTTCAGGATAGTGATTCCCCCCTGAAGTCCTTTTTATTGTTGAGATAGTTTTAGCTATCCTGGGTTTTTTGTTATTCCAGATGAATTTAAATTGTTCTGTCTAACTCTCTGAAGAATTGGATTGGTATTTTGATAGGGATTGCATTGAATCTGTAGATTGCTTTTCGTAAAATGGCCATTTTTATTATATGAATCCTGCCAATCCATGAGCATGGGAGATCTTTCCATCTTCTGAGGTCTTCTTCAATTTCTTTCTTCAGAGGCTTGAAGTTGTTATCATACAGATCTTTTACTTGCTTAGTTAAAGTCACATCGAGGTATTTTATATTATTTGGGACTATAATGAAGGGTGTTGTTTCCCTAATTTCTTTCTCGGCTTGTTTCTCTTTTGTGTAGAGGAAGGCTACTGATTTATTTGAGTTAATTTTATACCCAGCCACTTTGCTGAAGTTGTTTATCAGGTTTAATAGTTCTCTGGTGGAACTTTTGGGATCGCTTAAATATAGTATCATATCATCTGCAAATAGTGATATATTGATTTCTTCTTTTCCAATCTGTATTCCCTTGATCTCCTTTTGTTGTCTGATTGCTCTGGCTAGAACTTCAAGAACTATATTGATTAAGTAGGGAGAGAGTGGGCAGCCTTGTCTAGTCCCTGATATCAGTGGGCTTGCTTCAAGTTTCTCTCCATTTAGTTTAATGTTAGCGACTGGTTTGCTGTATATGGCTTTTACTATGTTTAGGTATGGACCTTGAATTCCTATGCTTTCCAGGACTTTTATCATGAAGGGGTGTTGAATTTTTTAAAATGCTTTCTCAGAATTTAATGAAATGATCATGTGGTTTTGTTCTTTCAGTTTGTTTATATAATGGATCATGTTGATGATTTTCTGTATATTAAACCATCCCTGCATGCCTGGGATGAAGCCTACTTGATCATGGTGGATGATTGTTCTGATGTGCTCTTGGATTCGGTTTGCCAGAATTTTATTGAGTATTTTTTGCGTCAATATTCATAAGGGAAATTAATCTGAAGTTCTCTTTCTTTGTTGGGTCTTTGTGTGGTTTAGGTATAAGAGTAATTGTGGCTTCATAGAAGGAATGCGGTAGTACTCCATCTGTTTCAATAGTGTGGAATAGTTTGGATATTATTGGTATGAGATCTTCTATGACAGTCTGATAGAATTCTGCACTGAACTCGTCTGTACCTGGGCTCTTTTTGGTTGGGAGACCTTTAATGACTGCTTCTATTTCCTTAGGAGTTATGGGGTTATTTAAATGCTTTATCTGTTCTTGATTTAACTTCGGTACCTGGTATCTGTCTAGGAAATTGTCCATTTCCTGCAGATTTTCAAGTTTTGTTGAATATAGGCTTTTATAGTAAGATCTGATGATTATTTGAATATCCTCTGATTCTGTAGTTATGACTCCCTTTTCATTTCTGATTTTGTTAATTTGGACAAACTCTCTGTGTCCTCTTGTTAGTCTGGCTAAGGGTTTATCTATCTTTTTGACTTTCTCAAAGAAGCAACTTTTGGTTCTGTTGATTCTTTCTATGATCCTTTCTGTTTCTACTTGGTTGATTTCAGCTCTGAGTTTGATTTTTTCCTGCCTTCTACTCCTTCTGGGTGAATTTGCTTCTTTTTGTTCTAGAGCTTTTAGGTGTGCTCTCAAGCTGCTAATATATACTCTCTCCTGTTTCTTTCTGCAGGCACTCAGAGCTATGAGTTTTCCTCTTAGCACAGCTTTCATTGTGTCCCATAAGTTTGGGTATGTTGTACCTTCATTTTCATTAAATTCTAGGAAGTCTTTAATTTCTTTTTTTATTTCTTCCTTGACCAGGTTATCATTGAGTAGAGCATTGTTCAACTTCCATGTATATGTTGGCGTTCTTTCCTTATTGTTACTGAAGACCAGCTTTAGCCCGTGGTGGTCTGATAGGACGCATGGGATTATTTCTATCTTTCTGCATCTGTTGAGGCATCTTTTATGAGCAATTATATGGTCAATTTTGGAGAAAGTACCATGAGGTGGTGAGAAGAAGGTATATCCTTTTGTTTTAGGATAGAATGTTCTATAAATATCTGTTAAGTCCATTTGGTTCATGATTTCTCTTAGTCTGTGGGGGATCTGCTGTTCGAGTACCCCTATCTTCCGGTTCCTGCTATACTCCTTTTACTGGGTAACATATGTATCTAGTTTTTAAAAATTTGGAGCTTTGGAAATGTCTTGCATAAAACAATGTTTGTACCCTTAAAATGATGTCGATAAAAGTTGAAATTTTATTCATAAAAATTCTCTAACTTTTACATTGTTATCCTTTGAGAGAATGTATGTATAGATCTTTGTTGAATTTCTTTCTTTTTAAACTAATACTTGACACTTGATATTGTAAACACATCTTACTTTCTGTTGTTGTTTTTCTTTTTTTTCTTGAGAGTGTAAGCATTTACGTTCTGAGGAGTTTTATCTTTGCAGATTTCCCTTCCTGTTTTCAGGCATTTCCAAACCTGACTTGAGGTTTGAGAGAGAAAGACAGGAATAAAGGTATAGAGACACATAGAATAAGGTTATAGGCACTTGTAGAATTACAAGATTTTTAAACTTTGGAACCTTGTTTTTAACCTTTGCTTGTCTGGAATTCACTATGCAAACTGGGCTGGCCTCAAACTCATAGAGATCCTGTGAAGAGGTGCTTTTAAACTTGTGCAGCATGACCTCTTTCTTCTTGTGTTCTGTATTGACTCAATTGAGTCTGCATTCATCCTCCCTAACAGTTAAGTATACTCAGCATGTAATTCTTATATTCATGAAACATTTCATACTTTAAAGATCACAGTTTGATATGTACTAAAGATATAGTCATGTTATATATGCACAGCATCCAGAGGACATAAGCATTTTGGAAACTGATCCTCTAATCCAGAGCTAGGTCCGCCCATTAATTGCTCTCTTTGTGTTCTTCCCTTGTTGCATTTCTCTGCCTAGCCCTCCCAGCCCGTCCACTGCAGTGACTATAGGCAGTGCCCACCACGATGATGATGCAACTCCTAAGCTTGGGCTCTGCAGTAACTTGAAAGTGATGTACATTTAGTTGGAACTGCATGCGATGTTTTAATTTTTATTTTTCCCAAAATACCTTGGCAAAGCTGGGCCACAGCGCTGAGCTCAAACTGCGAGTCAGTCAAGCTGTCACCGTAGTAAGCAACTGCGAAGCTCAGTGTTTTGTGCTGCGGAGCTGTGCTGATTTCTGGATTGGGTGTATTACACAACATTTTGACTTACAATGTTTTCAATTTACATTGTGTGCATAGCACCATTGTCAGTCTAGGAAAAGGGTACCTTACGTCCACATTCTCCTTTGCTCTGGTCTAGTAGTTTGGCCTATAGATTCTATGTGCCTATAGATTCCCAAATATATAGTTTACTTTCATACCTTCTGAATTTTAAAAATAGTCTTCATTTTGAGAGTTGTTATTCAATATTATGCTTGTAAGATTTATTCATGTGATTTCATCGTATACTTTATTTCACTACTTTATAAATTTCACTTTGAGACTATACCACACTCAATCTACGTTCTTTTTGATGAGCATTGGGTTGTACCTAGCACATTGCTATGATGGCTGATGTGGCTATGAAGGCTGTTGAGTTCTACCAAGTGCAAAGGTTTAACTAGAATGCATTCTAAAAGGCAGCAAAAGCTGCTTGTAGCAGAAACATTTGGCCAAATTTCTGGGAATAAAAATTGTATTTTGAAGTTCTTACAGCATGTCTTCATTTTTCTCATTGCATCTTCAGACTTTATTACTTTGGTGGTCAATGGTATTATATTATGATGTTATTTAGCATTTGTCCCACTCCTATTTGGAAATGTGCTCCATGTCAATTGTATGCGTTTCCTTAATTGTGAAATGCTGGTTCAGGTTTGTGCTGTATTTTCTTTGGTTTTTATGTATATTCTTTTCGATTTGAAAACCCCTTCCCTGATTATTGTTTATTTGCCTCCATGTGGTAAAATTAACTTTTATCCATCTGTACTTTCTAATATTGCTCTGGTTTTAGAGGTATACTTGAAAGTATGATGAGCTGAGCATTTGTGAGGTGCATTATTTTATGTCTGGCTATTTGTACACATTGCCAACATAGCCACAACAGAAAGAATATCCATTCCAATTGAAGAATTTCCCTCTTTCCATACCTGAGTGATTTTCTATTGTGTGACTGACTATACTTTGTTTATTTGATCATCTCTTTAGAGGCATTTGGCTATTGCCATGTTTTACTTTTCAAAAGGACATGGATTAATAAGGGCATGTGTAACTCTTTTAAAAACTTCTAAACTCTTTTCAGAGTTTTTGTTTGTTTGTTTTTTTAATGAAGAACTATTACTTAGTTCACAGTTTCAAAGGTAGACAGTTATTTAAGAGCATGTTGCTGGCATCTGGTGAGGACTTTTCTTGCTCTGTGGTGACTTTTAAAAGGGGATGAAGCAAGACAGAACAAAGCCTCTCTTGAGCTGATCCATTGATGAGCAGAACCCTCAAGACTCAGTGTTCTCCAAAGGCTGACATCTTAACTGTCCTTAGCATGAGGCATTGTGCATTAAGTTTCCAACACAAGAAATCAGGAAATTCGTCAGACCATTCTAAATAGTGACAGGCTACAAAGACAGCCCAGTTTCCCTGCCTTAGAGTTGGGTGGCTCTGTGGTAATTTAACATACTTCAGCATAGCTGGATTCCTCTGTGGGGTCTGGTCAGAGCCAGCCACCAAGACTTTACCGGAGGTGGTGGCATTCTGGCTAAGTCCTTTCTTTTCTTGCCCTTCTGCCCCATGCTATCCATTTCTCATGAAAGCTATTCTTTGATATATCCCTAAGCCTCCATTTTGGGGTCGACTTCTGAGCAAGCTCACCCAGCACATCAGTGTATCATCAGTGAGCATTCATGTTGATTCCCTTACCCCTGCCATCACCCTAGCTGTTGTAGGTGACACTGGGGTTTGTAATCCATCCTTTTAGAGTGACTCCATAATTCCCATGGCATTTTGTCATTTTTACTGTTAGTGTACGGGAGTTCCAATTCCCTATCTTTCCTGTAAGCACTGAGAATAGTCAGTCGTGTAACCATTTTAATGAATGTGTGGTAATATCTCATGGTGCTTTTAATTTTCATTCCTCCAATGATGCTGAACATTTTTTTTTGATGAAGTGTATGTTCTTATTTTTCACCAAGTTTTGCATTAGATTTCTCGCTTTTGCAGAGTTTGAGAATTCTTTTTATATTCTAGCAGAACTATTTTAAACAAAGTAAAATAATTCTATGACGATGGTTATTCTATCTCAAGAATTTGAAACTTTTAGTTTATTTTCTGTGAAGACTGACAAGGGGATGGGATACAGAACTCTGGGAGGGGAGA
The DNA here is from genome assembly GCF_011064425.1 of Rattus rattus. Classification (NCBI taxonomy): domain Eukaryota; kingdom Metazoa; phylum Chordata; class Mammalia; order Rodentia; family Muridae; genus Rattus; species Rattus rattus. The sequence goes on along the minus strand of NC_046155.1, from coordinate 110,423,792 downwards.
CTGTGAGGGGAGGAAACACTTGAAATGTAAATAATTAAAATAATTGAATAAAAAATAGAACTGATTTTTCCTTTCTTGGATTATTTTAAGATTCTCTCTGTCTTGGTATTATTCAATTCCATTTTGATATATTTTGTACTAGTTGTAACATTTGTCCCAATTTTCTTATTGCAAAGTTGGAGTATTCTCAAGTTATAAGAATATTGAAATGAGCCAGATGGTGGTGGCACATGCCTTTAATCCCAGTACTCAGAAGGCAGAGACAAGCTGATCTCTGTGAGTTCAGTAGCATTTTGGTTTACATAGCATGTTCCAGGAAAGCCAGGGCTATACAGAGAAACCTGGTCTCAAAAAATGTTAACATGCACACTGAATGCTTTGTGTGCAGATTTAATTATTAGTATTTCATTGTATTTGTTATATGCTACACTAAGCCATCTATGACATCATTAGTACATCTTAAAAGAATTATATTTTTAATTCTTCGACGTTATGTTGGTTCTGCCCCATTCTGCTAGTTCGTTCTTATTTGACACTTATTTTCTAATCTTTGTGCTTTTGCAATTATATTATTAAAAGCATTGTACATATACTTCTCTTCTGTCAGATAACTGATGGAGCAATAGTAACTAGCACTTAGGTCATTGTTTCTCCTGAATCTCACTCATAGTAGCACTTCTATTTTGTCATGGCTGCATATGTGTAAAAGATGATGCTTAGAGATCTCTCTTATATCTTGAATGCTAGCAATATTTTTTAAAATGTGCATGTCCTAGTGAGTGCATAACTGATTTGAAGATCATTCAGTCTCCTTCAGGGTCAAATAGTTATCCTCAAACACCTTTCTTTAAAATTTAGATAATGTAACCTGATGGAATATTAATTCTACTCCCAGTCATCCTAAATCTGAAAATAGATTTATAAAAATCATTTGGAGATCTAGCTGGGATTTTGCAATGCCCTAAGAAAAACCACATTGATCAGTAATGTATTTTCTTTGGAATAGTTTTATACTTAGATAAGGGACTAAGCCACTACCCAAAGACTAGACATGGACTGACTCTGGGCTCCAAATTCATAGGTAGCAATGAATAGCCTAGTAGGGGCACTGGTGGAAGGGGAAACCCTTGGCCCTGCCAAGGTTGGACCCCCAGTGAATGGGATTGTTGGGGGGAGGGCGGTAATGGGGGAGGATGAGGAGGGGAACACCCACATAAAAGGGGAGGGGGAAGGGTTGGGGGATGTTGACCTGGAAACCGAGAAAGGGAATAACATTTGAAATGTAAATAAGAAAGACCCTATTTAATAAAGATGGAGAAAAAAAGTTACAAAGACATTTTAGGGACTTGCTATAGATCCCCCTTATGTTTTCCCCACCATGGACACCTTTCATCAGTGTGGTAGCAACTAATAACATGTAACCGTGTGGTCGTTTCTTGCTCAAATTTCCTTATGTTTTAGCTCAGGCTTTCTGGGTTACAGGAGCCCAGTGAGATGGTCCTCACGTCTGTTTCATTGCACTTTTCTAGGTCATGACAGTTTCTCAAAGCTTTGATACATGCCTTAGGTTTTATGGATCCCATTATGGATCATTAGAAACAATCAAATAACACTAGTTTTGGTTTACATACTTATTCCTTCCAAACTTCATCTGTTTCCATCCCTTTAATTTTGCTTTCCCACTCCCTGCTAGATGTGAGATGTATAAAGTCATTCAGTATATATCCCTTTCATACTGGGTTCATTCGTTTACCACTATGTTGTTTGGAAAGTCATCTGTGCTTTCAGATGGTATGATAACTTGTTATCTCTTATGTCTCAGTGATAAACTGATTTATGAACTTATTACAGTTTTGCTGTTCAACTACTGAACAACATCTTGATTGCGTCCCATGCTCAGCATTATGAATGAAGCGTCTGTATAATTGTAATGCTGGTAAAAAGTCAGTCCTCAGAATTTTCTGTTCTGATTACTTTAGTTTGGGGTGCAATTATTCATTTATTTTAATCAGGCACATTTTCATATGCATATTATAGGTACATATACACATATTTATGAGGTGTTATGTGACATTTTGATTCTTTTCTGACATTTTCGTTACAGACATTCAAGAATTTTATGAGGTTACGCTATTAAATTCTCAAAAGAGTTGCGAACAGAAGATAGAAGAAGCCAATCAAGTTGCACAGAAATGGGAGAAGACTCTCGTTCTTGATTCGTGTCGTGACAGTCTTCAGAAGTCCTCAGAGGTATGCTACTGAAACTCCTCAAAGTTGAGAGATGGAGACTTACATTCGTAAAGGAGTGGGGCCATCATTACAGCAGTATAGTTCTTGCTCCTGTTGAATGGCAGCAGTGATACGCTTGCAGTCTTGATCCAGGAAAATGTTTTTTCTAAGAGATAATTCAAACTACAAAAGGGCATGGTTTTTTATATTTGTGGATATGTGTTTTCAATTAACATACATTAATTCTGTCAGGATTATTGTCTTAATTTGAGATAGGTCAGGTTGAAGCCATCATGTGACCAACCAAGACAATATGCCTCCTCCAGAGAGACTCTTGAATTTCCGAATGTGGTTCTGTGTTTGATGCAGGAATTGGAGCTGACTAGTGGAAAAGTAGAGAGTGTTCTAAGTCTGTGAATTTCACAGCAGAGACACAGAGTATGGGTGAAACGATCTTTTAGTATGTAGGAACAAAATAGTAGAAGTGCACTTTATATTTCTTTTTGTATTTGCATTAAATTTAAATTGAGTTTTTTGAAATATTTCATATGTAGGTAGTTCCTAATACACATATATTAATGGTGATGCATATGCATTTAAAATATAATTTACATACTCTAATAATTCTAAACATTACGCTTAAGTGAACAACAGTTTGGAGATCATGAAGTTTAAAGTTACCCAAGGGCAAGGAAAATCAATGTTTGTTTCAGGATCATAGCTGAAGACTATCATGGAGTCAGACACACAAAGCAAGGATGCTTTCATGTACTTGAGGAGCTATTAGCATTTGAAGGCTCTTGGGAGAGGGACAGTTATTTTCTGCAAGGGCGTGACTCCTGATGTGTTTCTGGTGCTCCAGTGAATAGACTCATGCAAATATGTACCACACTCATTAGACTCAGTACTTTATTAAACAAATCCAGTGGTCTCTGTTTGATGGGAGAGTGATATATACATGTAATCAAAACATGTCACACAAATTTATGAACTCTTAAAATATAAGCACAATGTAACATACATATACACATATTCAACACTTTGAAGGGATGGGGGATGTAAAACACAAATATTATTTTTCAGGTTTGGTATTTTATAACTTATTCGAGGTCTCAGAAGCTGTAAGAATTTTGTTGCCAATTAATGCCATGGACCTCGGTTAATGAACTGTTTACTTGTTAGAGTTTCCTTGTACACTTTCTGATTACTCAGAATTGATTTGGTAGTGGGGTTAGAATGGAGACTGATGATAATCTTAGTTACTTTAAGAAAAAGATAATAATGACAATAGTTTTTAAATTGGTATATGAACCATAAAAAAGTAGATGGCATTGCAATTTCAATAGCTAGAAATAATTATTTTGACCTTTAAGCACTTTCTTCTATACAAACATGTATTTTATTTTATAAAAATATGTATTCATATTTATCTATATAATTAATACAAACACAATATAATATATGTAGGTTATAGGGAAGCAGATTACATTGCTTTTATTCTATATTTGTATTTATTTTTTTGAAAGTTGGATTACAATGTGTTAGATGACTAGAATGAAAACCAAAATGGGGTTGGTATGGTGCTGATCTAAAGGACACATGGACCATAAAAGAGAAATAGAGATGGGCGACCATTTATAGAATGGTCTCAATAGTGGGGGAGGTAGCTGGGGAAGGTGAGTGAAAAGAACCATTGAAATACACTTTGCTCTAATAGACAGATTTATGTTCCATGGAAAAATAGCTTGTAAGAAATTTTATATCATATTTTGAAACTATTTTACTAGGTGTAACTATTGATCATTTAAAACTTAAGTAGTTTTTGACTCAGTGTTTAGATAATCACAAAATTCTTTTTAGGAATAGTGTTGTTGAGATCCCCATTATATACTAATTTAATTTAATTTCTATTAGGTTGAATTTATAAAAGATCGTAATGAATCCAAGGATATTTATACTTGAAGAATCTTAACTCAGATTAATAAAGTATTTGTAGATAGGTCTTTCCAGAAAGCCTATGTGTGGATCTTTTTTTTCTGTTTATCTACCTATATTCAGATAAATAATCATTCATTATTTAAAATTGTTTGGGAAAGTAATGGATGGGATTCTTTGCTTAGTGCCTTTTTATGCTGCAACTATTCATTTGCTATTGGGACTCAACTATTACCTGCATATTTCTCTTGTAGTTCAGTAAAACTATTTATTGTAAGGTGGTGTTGTAATTCATATTACTTTATAACAGTGATTTTCATAAAGCAATGTATCCTGTCATGATTATTGTATTTTCTATTTTGTTGGTTAAGATTTTGCCTATAGGGGGTTGGAGATTTAGCTCAGTGGTAGAGCGCTTGCCTAGCGAGCACAAGGCCCTGGGTTCGGTCCCCATCTCCGAAAAAAAAGAAAAAAAAAGATTTTGCCTATAGTATTATTTATTTTTAATTATATACTGTTATATTTATTATAGTTTTATGTGATAGAGTCTATTACTTTTACACTTTTTTCAAGACAGCATTTTATGTAGCTGAAGCTACATACTAATTTTGTTGTTGAAGATGATCAATTTCTGACCCTCCAGTGTCCACTTCTGGAAGCTGGGGTTAAAGGTGCATGTCTCCACTTGTAGTTTATGAGGTGCTGGGATCAAATCCAGGGAGAGAACACACCAAGCAGACACTCTGCTAACTCTGGTATATAACCAGCCCTACTAAATTTTGCTTTTTATTTTTTTCTTTTAATTTTCTGTGCTTTGTTACTATTTATTCCCTAATTGTTAAATAGTCTTTTATACTTTTCCATTTCTTTATTGACTTGGTACTTTGCCTTTATGGATTTTCGAAAATGTATTTACATTCAATTTATAGATTTCATAGTATCATATGCATGTGTAATTTTGCATAAATTCATGCATATGCTTGTTGTAATTCAACTCTGAAAATTTTCAATATTTCATTTTTCTCTCACTTTCTGCCTATACTATATTAGCTTTGACACATAAGATAACCCATGTTAATAACAATGTGTTTTTGTTTATACTCATATAATATGCATTCTTATATAAACTATAAACATATGTATACATTTTTACATATTAGTCTATACTAGGCATACATGCATACTGGCACACACACACACACACACACACACAAACACAAACACACGTATAAGAAACTTTGAGATGTGGTTATTTTTTCTCAGGTTGTCTGGTACAGTTCTAGTTCTTGCGATGAATGTGTAACTTCGTAGTGTAGGTGTGTAATCACATGCTCACCCATACCGAGCAGTGCAGATTTTATGTTTCCCGTGTCCTTCCCGTGTGACTAATGCTTCCCTCACTCTTACATGTGCTTTGGAGCTGACTGATGCTTTTGTTCTATAGGATAAACTCTCAGGGGTGGAATTCTTGGCTCTGCATGTGCATGGTTTTAATTTGAATAAAGCTTTTCAGAACGATTTCACTTGTCACATTTCTGCCACAATGCATGGAGACAAGGCTCTTACCTCACAGTGTGCTAGCAACTCTGAAGTTTTGCCAGTTTCATAGTCATAGCGATATCTGGCTTTTATATCACTTCTGGATCGCGGATGGCTAGTGAACTGGACCATTGTTTCCTAAGGTTGTTGGCTGTGAATGTTCCTGTCTGCTAACTTATTCACATTTTTCACTCATTTCTCTATCTTTACTCTTATGCTTGTCATTCAACATGGCCATTTTGATATATTTAAATCATTCAATTTGAGTATTTTTTCTGTATACAGACTTTTTAATGAAAATGATTTTTCATGGAGATATATATATATATATATATAGTAACTTTGCCTTATTTTATCAATATATTTTCTTCAAATTTACTGCTTACGAACAACAGTCATTAAAACACTAGGTGTAATCCAGGGAAATGTATGTAAAATAATCTTGCTCATCACTGGATTTAGTGGATTATTATAACCTAGGAAGTTTAGAAGGGAGTGGGAACAGAGCAACATAAGAGTAGTTACAGTAGGGAAATGGGATATGTATGTTCAAATTTCATTGTATACATGTATGAAATTCTTAACAATAAACATTAAATGTTAAAAAAAACCAAGCAGGCAAACAAACACCTTGTTTGCAAGCCAGAAGAACTGAAACCCATGTGTAATAAGGGCATTGGGCTGCCTCCTGTCTGCAATCCTCACACTCTTGCTGTAAGATGGGAGGGAGAGGCAGAATTGGCTAGAAGGTTACCTATGTAGCATTGTGTCAAAAAAGTTAAAGAGACCCTTCCTTCAAATCAAGACAGAAAAAGATAATTGATTCCTAAATAGCTGTCCTCTGACCCTCACATGCATGCCCTTGTATATGCCCCACCCCCTCTCATACACTGTCTTAGGGTTTTACTGCTGTGAACAGACACCATGACCAAGGCAACTCTTTTAAAGGACAACATTTCATTGGGCCTGGCTCACAGGTTCAGAGGTTCATTCCATTATCATCAATGTGGGATCATGGCAGCATCTAGGCAAGTACTGTATAGGAGGAGCTGAGAGTTCTACATCTTGATCTGAAGGCATACAGGAGAAGACTGCCTCTCATGTGGCTAAGAGAAGGGTCTCAAAGTCTGCTCCCACAGTGACACACTTCCTCCAATAAGACCACACCTCTAAGAGTGCCACGTCCTGAACCAAGCATATTCAGAATACCACTCACACTGAGTAACTAATTACCTATCTAAATAACTTTTTAAAATTTAGGCTAATTCTACTTATTGCATATCAATTTGAGCTTTTAATTGCTTGCTAAACAAATGTCACCAATATAAGGATAAATAACTACTAGATGTATTTACACTTATTTATTTTTCAGTGTCAAAGTTAGCGTACACTTATGCACATGCTACTGAACAGGAATATTTTCAGAATGCAACATTAGAGTTTCTTTTAACTCTATTTTGTGTGTCTGAACACTTAAGCTCTTGTCTTGTGGTGGTTCAAAATATAAACCAGCCATGTCTTTTTTCTATAATATATTTTATAACTACTTTATTTCCTCCATTTATTTCACCTGATAACCCTTTGATCTCTCTCAAATTCATACATATATACATACACATACATATGTGTTACTTGTATATGTACTTAGTACATATGATGTTACTTGTATCTATATGATTTCATGGCTGGATTACATGGTATCAAACAACCAACTTGGGTTCTTCTCTGGAGAGGACCATTTCTTCTATTTTCAGCATTCCTCAGTTGCTCATCTTCTTTGTCTACAGTTGAGGCTCTAAGGTATTTCCCTCTTCCATGCTTCCATGTTAGCATGTCCATTGGTGGTGGTGGTGTTCATGTCTGTTTAGGCAGCCATGTTGATTAGATTTCATGGGTGTACTCTTCTTGACATTTCTAGGAGATACAATCTCACAAAAAAACTTCTTGCTACTCTAGCTCTTACAATTTTTCACCTCCTCTTTCACAATGATTCCTGACTCTTAAGGTATAGTATTTGTGTTGTAGATATATTATTTGCAACATGGTCTTATGTTTCCTCCATTTTGATTCATTGAAACCTGTAAAGGTTTCTATCTAATGTAAAGAGAAGTTTCTTTGATGAAGGGTGAGACCTACCCTTCTCCTTGTGTATATGGATAAATATTTAGAATACACTTATGCTGCTTTAGTAAAGTGTCAGTTGTAGGTTATCCTCCAAGATTCATATCCCTAACCCTATGCAGATGGCTAGGTTTTCAGTACCAGACATGCTTTCTCTTTTGTTAATGGGCCTTAGGTCTAATTAATAAGCTGTTGCTTACTGCCAAGGTGTGACTATTCTACCGTTAGTGTGCCATGTTCCGAGCAGCTATGTTTTAAATGTTAGAGCATTCAAACATCCTCCAGTAAGTCTGCTTCTCCAGAATGTCTGGTTGTTCTCTCTTTATGGACCAGATGGAGCCAAGTGCAGACTTTGTAGCCTGTTGCTGTGAAGGTGGAAATGGGAGCATAGGGGAAATATGTCCTAACTTGGGATCGGTATGCTGAAGCAGTAAGAGTGAAGACCCTATTATGTGAGATTTTGCTTTCCCGGTTCAAAATTTAGACAGTGAATCCAAATTAAGTTGCTATTTAAATTCTAAGAGGCAATAGTGATTGAAAAATGAAGTCAAATGAGAGTTGATGGCCAGAAATGAAGCCAATGAATAGAAATGGAGTTGAAGGCTAGAAAACTTGGGTTAGGATGCTGCTGCTTGGGTAGAGCATGCTGAGATAGTTCAAAGACTTAGTTACTGCACTTTATTTCATTTTGTAAGATTTTTACATTAATTTTATTTTAAAACACACCCTTTGTGTAGTGTACATGTGTGTATATGTATATATGTGTATGTATGTGTGCATGTGTATAAGTGTGTGTGTGTGTGTGTGTGTGTGTGTGTGTGAGTGTATAGATACCACAGATTCAGGAAGATGGTTGGTATCTTCTGGAATTAGAGGTACACAGAGTGGTAAGCTGCCTGAATCAGGTGCTGGGGACTGAACTAGGGTCCTCTACAAAAGAAGATTGCACTTTTAACTGTGGAGTCATTTGTCCAGCCAGAAATGGCACAGGTTTTAACTTTTACAGTGTATACCTCTCATGGGCAAGATGAGCTTATTTAAAGCACCTAAAAAGGGCATACAAATTCTTTGATGACAGTAATCTTGAGTCACCCTTTGCCTTGATGGCTTGCAAGAGGTGCTGACATGTAGTAAATTTAAGAAAGATAAATCAAGCTAGAAAAAAAATCTAAGTGTCTCGTAGTTCTGATTTCAGTATGGCCATAGGGATTGTCTATTTCTTGTGGGCGCCCCTATAGAAGGGAATTCAAATCACCTTTGCCTTGTAAAGATAAATAGTAATATCTTGTGGCTACCTAATTTGGTATTAGGAAAAGAACTCATGCAGTCTGGACTCTTAACTGCCCAGCCATTTCTCTAATATTACTTGTACGTGTATGATTTTACAACTGGCCAGTACCAGACACAATTCCAAGCTATATTCTAAATATTTAAATGAAGTAGATCTAAATAAATAGATCTCTTTCTTTCCATTCTAGTATCAGGGCTTCTGTAAGATTTAGGCTACTGGGGTGCTGGAGAGATGAGTCAGTAGTTAAGAGCACTGACTGTTCTTCTGGAGGTTGTGAGCTCAATTCCCAGCAACCACATGGTGGCTCACAGCCATCCGTAATGGGATTTTATGCCCTCTTCTGGTGTGCTGCAGACAACTGCGGTGTACTCATATAAAAAAAATAAGTAGTTCTTTAGAAAAAAAGATAAAAAGATTAGTCTACCAGAGAAGAAACAGATGTTCCCTAGTTATCGAATCGGGAAGGTAATGGATTCTATCATCTAAGGCGACGAAAGCAACAATAATGACCTTCTCTCATGATGTTAAATTGTCTCTCAAAACAATAATTTAAGAACACTGAAAGCAATGTCAACTGGAAAACGGCTTTCTAAAAGGCTATATGCTGCGGAGTATATATATTCTTAAATATCCTTTTTGTTTGTTTATTTATTTTTGAGACAGGGTTCTCTGTGTAGCCTTTGATTGTTCTGGGATTCACTCTGTAGACCAAGTTGATCTGGAACTCAGAGTTCCACCTGCCTCTGCCTCCCAAGTGCTGGGATTAAAGGCATGCACCACCACCACCTGGCTTAAAATATTTTTCTTCAGATGTTCATTAACATATGACAACCGTTGACAATGAAGGGAAATTGCAAAGGAATTACCCCATGACAAATTCAGCCTCATGACATATTCAGCCTACCCAGAGGAAGCAAAACTTAGGGCTAGTCACTGAAATAGCAAAACTTTATTGTATTGAATCAGTTTTTAACTTAATATTCTCAATTTTCTTAGTAAATCCAATATCCTAGATACTTTGACAATGTGAAAACAAAATGTAGTAGCATAAATATGAAAATTCAAGGACAGACCAGCATTGGATTAAGAACTTTAAAGACATGTAGCTATCAGATTGCTTGGCTTCTTAATATTATTACTATTTAAATGACAAGGAGGTCTCAGCTTTCTTTGGTAAAGGGACCCATAAGAAAAGACACTACTATATATTCAGTGACTACCTTGATGTCTATTCCAGAGTAAGACTTTTGTTCATTTGTTCATTTATTGTATATCTATATATAATCTATCTATCTATCTATCTATCTATCTATCTATCTATCTATCTATCATCTATCTATCTATCTACCTATCTATCTATCTACACACACACACACACACACACACACACACACACAAATCTACAAGTTTATACAGAAGTTCCAGTATAACTTGCAAGAACTGGTTCTCCATAAAGTATTTTACAATACCCTTCAATATCATATTTGAATTATAATCCTGATCTTAGTGTCTTGACTATTCCTTGGAGCAAATCCTACACAATTATTCAATTCTGAGTTTTCTTAAGGCATTTCTGTTTTACCTGCAATTACATCCCAATTTTCCTCCACCACTCTCTCTTCCCAGAGGGAACAATTACTTTACACAGCCATTCTGTGGTTTTAGCTCGGTGACAGTAGAGATGTTCTGCAGTAATGTACATCCCTGTGCCAAGGGCTGTGCTTGATGACGCATAATAAAACTTAGTGACTGTGGGATTGCATGGCATTCAAAGGGGTAAGGGGAAAGCTATGGGAATAACTGTGCTCATATGTTAGTGATTAGTATGAGACCATTTTTTGAGCTTTTTTCATTTTATTTTGATTTTATCGCATGATGGTTTTACCTGCATGTATGCCTGTGTCCCATGTACATACAGTACTCACAGAAGTGAGAAGATGGTGTCGGATTCCTTGAGCTGGAGTTACAGCTTTACACCTGAACTGATTGTAAGCTGCCACGTGAGTGCTGAGAATTGAACCCACGTTCCCTTTTAGAAAGACACTGCTCTTACCCATAGAGCCATCTCTCTAGCCCAATAATAATATTCATCGAGAGTTTCATAGAATGTATTTTAAACATATTCACCCCTCCCCCAAATCTTTTCATAGCCACTCTCTCCACTCCTTTCCAACCCAACTGTGAGTTTTCTTTATTTCTCCACCAGGTTTGGCTTGTAGTGTGCAACTATTCTTAGGATTGGGGCCTGCCCTGACATGTGGTCTACCCACCAGAGGTCACATCATTTAAGAAAATTGACCCTCTGTATCCTAGGTGCTATCAAATGCTCCTCACCTGGTGGTAGTATTTTGTGCCCACCTATGCTGGGATTTTGATAGAGCTTATGGAAATCTTTTGCTTCTTGTCATAATCTCTGTGAACTCATATGTACATTTGTCCTGTTGTAAAAACATTTTCCTTAATGATATCAACTATTTGACTGCTTCTGGCTCATAATTTTCTATCCTCTCTTCCAAAAAGATCCTTGAGCCCAGAAGGGAAGGATGTGGTACACACACACACACACACACACACACACACACACACACACACACACACACACACACACACTATTTATATAATTTATATATTCACTTAAGATCGAACACTCAACAGTCACTTTTTCTAGGATATTTACCAGTTGGAGGTCTTCTGTTAATTGCCATCTAGTTAAAAGAGAAGCTTCTTTGATAATGGTTGGATGATTTTATGATACATGAAAATAAAAGCTACTAGGATTAGGTTATCTCTTTTTTGGTTGTTGGCCAATGGAATCATTACAGGCTATTGTTCATACTCTTGACTACCCTCAGGACCTGACAGTAAGACACTATTGGTGAAGACATCTACGCCTGAACACACAACATGGATAAATCAAGTTGATATTCACATAAAGCTCCATCATTACTAGCATTAATGGTGCTGGGAGGTATTAGGGATATTACCTTAGGAGATGCTAGCTTTTCAAGCTACAACAACGATGGCTTGACACAGTTTACCTACAGATTTGAGAGTGGCACAAGTGTAATGTGAGTAGCCAACCACTTTTTTAAAATTTCACTCTAAAGCCTGCTTATGAAATTGAATTTATACTTGGCACTGTTAAAGGACCAAGAACTTGTGCCTAGATAGGTCATAGGCCTTAGGGGAGAATACGATTATATTATTCTGTTAAATAGCCATTATATGAAAATGATATAATTCTTGTTGGACATCTATTTTCTAAACTCTGAAAGCCATACTCTTTACATTGGTATTTGGAGTTAAATCTTGTGTCTTCACTTTTTTTCTAGAATTAAGGTGAAAATCCCTTATTCGAATCACAGTTTTCACTTTAAAAAAATCTATTTGTGGACTTGTGTGGCTATATAAGTACACATAAAAAACAAAGCAATTATTTGCTTGCTTCCTTGACTTTCTGAGGTATAGTAAGTAGGATATTACAAGGCCAACTTTGCCTCAAACACCCTGATTGCTGCTATTCTCCTGTGCCCCGTTTTTGTCTAGGATCCTCCAAAGAAGTAAGAGTTACAAGAAACTATAAATTGAAGTGATTCGTATCACAAATCCTACCCCCAACCCCACTATTAAAATTCTTTTGTATTTTCTCTGTCTGTAAATTGAATTTTATTTTTTTCATTTCAGGGAGTGACTCTATTTGATTGCATGTGCTTATAAAACTTTCTAGTTTTCATTTGGACTGTAGCTTTTATATTTAGTCAGTGGCCTATCATCTCTCTATTTTCTGTTCCTGTGCTTTCTTGAGGTTCTTGATATTTGTCATTTAGCAATCCAACTGTTGGAGGATCAGGGTAAAAAGGATAGTCACATAAGTTCCATTAGTATGCAATGGATGAAGGGCAATAAAAACACTAATTATCCATACAATCCTTTGGCTTTCAGATTTAGATGTTTTTGGTGTCTTAAGAACAGCGAATACTGTCTAATGTGAATTCTAATGTACGGCTCCCTAAGGAAGAAAACTTCCGTGCAGATAAGAGGATGAAACTCTTAATGCAGTTCTAAATTAGTGAAAGAACTAATAAACAAAGTGAATCCTGAGTTGCATAACAGTTTTTCTTTTAAGGATTTTTGATAAAATGAGTCAGAAATGATTGATAAACAAGGTAGGGTTTTTATAGCATGCACTTTGACTCCCAAATAACAGTAAAGATAATTTAAGTTGTTTTATTTTTCCAATAGTGCACAAACATTCTAGAGGTATCCACAGTGGTGAGGTCTTTGGCATTCTACTGAAACATGAATCATATCCTGTCACTCTTATCAAAATCTTCTAGCACTTTCTATCACAGAATAAACCAAATTATTCAAAGTATCTACAGAACTCCACAAATTGAGACCCCACCAATCTCGCTGGTCTGCATCCTGCTACTTTCCCTGTCCCTTGCTCCTGTCTAGTGACTGCTAGTGTCTACTCTGATATTCAAAGCCAAGAAGCCACGAATCTTTGCATTCACATTGACCTTTAGATATCAGCCTGTTTTAAATCTCTAACGTTGATTTTCAGCGTACTTGTTTCATGCTATCTGAAATAGTCTCTCCTTTGCACTGCCAGTGTTATTATCCTTTGTCGTTTTGTTTTTGTTCATTGCAAAACACCACTAACAGGCATGTTTTATCCTAATAGTGAAAAGCAAGGACTCTAAAGGCTTAGATTTGAATTCATCTCTTTGCTTTACATCGTGACTTTGGAGAAGCTTTTCAAATACTCTAGATACGGTCCTTCCTCTAAAATGACATTCTCACCAGAATTAAGTTTTGTTTATCTGCTTTTAAGGATGTGGATTTCATAAGGACAAGGGTTTTGTCTTTTTTTAAAACCACCTTTACTTTAACACTTAGGATGGTCTCTTGTTCTGATTTCTTTATTTAGTTTAGGTGCATTAAAGGCTCATAACAATTCCTAAGAACAAACGTGAATTCTCTACGACAGCTACTTGTAGACACTGCCTTTAAAAAAAAAAACAACTTATTTTTCATTTATTTTTTACCGCCTCTGATATTCAGAAAAAAACAACTATAGTTTTAGAATACATGTAGAATCCTACATGCTGTGATATTGATTATTGTGATTCATCCATTAACACTTCCATTTAAATGTTTACTGTTTGTCTTGTTGTATTTTATTAGGTTTTGATATAGTTGATAGAAGACAAAAATTACTTATTTAAAAAAAAGAATTACTTATTTTTCCATTGACCTCCAAGAGATTTTTGTTTGTTCGTCTTGCCTTTTTTTTTTTTTTTTAAATTGAGAGTCTAGAATTTTAGTGATGAATCTGGGGAAATAGTCATTAATGGTAAATTATGTAGAATATGTTAGTTATACAATCATTTTAAACCTCAGATTTTTCAATGATGGAACATGAAGAATCACACTTACCTTAAAGGGATTTGACCTCATTCTGTGAGATCATCTGTGTGAGGTGAATTACCAGAATCTACCACATAAGAGCACTCACTATTTTTGTCTGTTGTTATTACCTTCAAGGATGGATATATCATACAGAAATAGGGACAATTCATTTAAACAGAGAAAATTATTGTCGATTCAGAGAAATGATGAAACATGTTGTGTTAATTGGGACTAACAACTAATTCTGTTTGACTAGGGAGCAAACGTTTACATAGGAGATAGAGTAGAAGAGGAAAGGTATAGTTCTTTACTTACGTAACACTCAGGTAGATGTAGGTGGCATTTTTATATATTTACTTGTTCTTTCTTTTCCTTTTTTTTTACTTTCTTTCTTTTTTTTGTTTTTGTTTTGAGACAAGGCAGCTAAGTTTAGGCTATTATTGCTGTAATAAAACACTATGACCAAGACAACTTGGGGTTTATTAGGTTTACACTTCCATATTGTTCATCATTGAAGAAAGTCAGGACAGGAATTCAAACAGGCTAGGAGCTAGGACATAGAAGCTGCAGCAGAGACTATGGAGGGATAATGCTCACTAGTAGGCTCATCATGACTTGCTTACCCTGCTTTCTTAAAGAACCCACAACTACCACCCAGGACTACCCTCCCCATAAAGGGCTAAGCCCTGCCACATCAATAACTCATTAGAAAAATCTCCAGTTTTGCCAGCCTGATGGTAGGGATACATTTTCTCAATCGGGCTCCGTCCTGTCAGATGCCTATAGCCGGTGTCAAGTTGACATAAATTAGTCAGTACAACTTACCGCTTCTTCACTTGACACACAACTTCTTTTTTGAGGGTCATATCTAATTCACAAGAAAGGTTTAGTATAATCCTCCTAACAGACACAAGGAAAGTACCCATTAAACAGAGTAAAACATACTAATATGTAAGAAAAAACAAAAAGCACAAAAGGAAATGGAAACCTAACAACTATAGTATAACAAGCACACAGAAAACATTGGTAGAGTCTATATTATTACCACAATATATATGTATACACACGCATATATATACATACATATATAGTTTACTTTACACCCCCAGCTCAGCTTCCTCTCCTTCCTTCCCCCAGTACATCCTTCTCACTCCTCTTTCCTTCCCACTGCCCAACCCTTCCTTTTTCTTCATGGATATCAAACTGTCTTGACATATCAAGATGCAGTTGGATAGGTGCATCTTCTACTGTAGCCAGACAAGGCAGCCCAGCTAGGGGAAAGGGATCCAATGGCAGGCAACAGGACACACAACACCTTTTAAAGCATACTTTTCCAGTTTTTTCTTTTTTGTTGTTGTTGGTCATCCCCAAGATCTTAGAGTAATAAATGTCACAAATATAAGACACAGAAATAAGACTTACTACATAAGACTTAAAAGTCCCATAGTTTCTAACAATTCAAATACCTTAAAAGTTCACTCTTTGAAAAAAAATTCTCTTTAAAATTCCAAATTTCTTTTAAAATTTCAAAGTCTCTCAACTATTGGCTTCTACAAATTAAGACATAAGTTATACTTTCCTACTTTAAGAGAGGAGAACTAGGGCACAGTCACAATCTGATCAGAGAAAAACCACGTTCCAGTAGTATAAATAATTCAATGTCCAATATCCTGGATTCACTCACATCTCCTGGACTTCTCCAAGGGGCTTGGAGCACGTCTCTGGCTCAACCCTCTACAGCACACACAACTTGTCTTCTAGGATTAGGTCAGCTACTGTTCTTGGTGATCGTCACATTGTCCTGGCATCTCTGAAATGCTGGAATCTTCTACTGCAACAGGGTTGTACTTTCACTAAGAGGTATTCCTGGGCTCTCTTTGTGGTGCCAAGGCTCAACTTCTCTGCATGGCCCCTTCCTGTCTTCAAAAACAGTACTACCCGGGAGACTCTTACACATGAACCAAGTTTGGCTGCCAGTGCAGTGTATAATCTTGCACACCTCTGAACACAGCTTGCATGTGCTGACTTTGAGGAAACATTTCTCAGAAGATTCCTCTTCAGTGGTGCTGGCCTCTTGTCACACCTAATTCTTCAGCCCCACGTGAGCATCATCAGTTGTCCCATCAATAAACAGGTTTTACTCTAGTGATTGACATAATGTATATATATATATATATATATATATATATATATATATATATATGTGTGTGTGTGTGTGTGTGTATGTATATATATATATATGATTGCTTATTATAGAACTGAGATTACGAATGTAGTTAGGAGTAGCAAGCATCTATACAATATTACTTAAGCCCTAAACACTGTCCTAAATGTGTGACATGTGTTAATACCCAGTACAAACAAACCTGACCTAACAAACCTCACCATTTTCTGTTTTTTTCCCCCTGAGGCATATGAGACTCACTGTGTAGCTTGGCTGGCCTGAGACTATGTAGACCAGGCTGGCCTCTATCTCATAGACATGCTCTTGCCCCTCTCTACTGAGTCCTGGAATTAAACATGTGAGCCACTGTGCTCAGCCTGAGGGCTTTCTTACATTCTGGAAGATTGACTTTTTCTCCTTTCTTTCTTTCTTTCTTTCTTTCTTTCTTTCTTTCTTTCTTTCTTTCTTTCTTTCTTTCTTTCTTTCTTAGAAAAAGAAACAGAAAAATTCTATCTGAAATGCTCTCTACTTATGGAAAGATCCTGCTTGGATGCTCAATGGCCGGTCATTTTTCGTATTTCCTTAGAGGCTGATGTGACTTTGATGTGGCTGTGATGAGTTTGTTTTGTTTTTATTATACAAGGGGTTATTTCTCAGTACAAGGACCTCTTCATACCCTTTCTCTTATTAGGTGAAGAAGAGCAGTTCGCTAGGTCAAGCGTCTAAAAATTCTTAGAATGAAGCTTGAATTGCTCTAATTGGTTGTCTCCCTGACTTCACTTAAATCCTTATTTGGTACTTAGCGTTGTCATATCACCGCTTCCTGCAGAGACAGAGAATGATGCTGCCTTTTATTTCCTCCCTCCACACCCACACACACATCCATGGGAAGACTTAAGAGCATAAGCAGTATTAGCTTCTCTGCTCAGTTCTCTCTATTCTACAGTGAAGAGACAGCTCTGGTGCTGTTAAGAGTTTCTGGGGGCGGAATTATTCAATAGCAGGGCTTTAGCAAAATGAGCTCCCTCAGGTTTCTCGAAGGTTCTGCGGCAGAAAGGACTTAATGCTGAGCAGCACTGTCCTTACCTAGGCCCCTCCCCCAAAGATTTCCTTTTCTTCTATTGTGTACCTTTATTGTTGAATGCCCTCTTTCTTTAGGATTGTTTGCAAAAGCTGTTCTTTTCAGTCCTTTCATTAGATCTTGGATTTTAGTATGGCTAACATGATTTATTTATTTATTTATTTTAGCAATGTTTGCTAATAACCTATTATGTACCAGGTTATATACAGACTAAAAAGAAAAAAAAAGCAAAAATGTATTTCTCCTTTTATACATTTTACATTCTTTTAAATGATGTGTGTATGCATGTACACACATACATGAGTGCCAGCTGTGTGATTGTGCATACGCAAACATAGAGCTGAACCCTAAGTGTCCTCTTTAAGAAAACCATCTTTCATATCTTTCTTTGTAACAGGGTCTCCCATTAGTCTGAAGTTGACCAGTTAGGCTAGAAAGACTGGATCAGCAAGCCCCAGGATCCTCCTGTGTCAGCCTCCCCAGTGCTAGGGCGCGATCACACTCAGAACATTCATAAGGGTTTGGGGATTTGAACTCCGCTCCTTATGTTTGCAAGGAAAGCACTTTGTTGACTGAGTAATTGCCTTCCAAACTTCCTTTTATTCTAGTAGAAGAAACAAACAAGGAACTGTTAAAATTAAGCAGAGCATACAGTATATTCATGTCTGATGATTTTTATGAGAAACAACGATATGATTGTAGGTTATTGGGCATACAAGGTGGTCAGGGTGGGCAGAAGTGACAATTTGGTATGAAAAGGAATAGATGAAGGATATAAAGGAGTGAGTGAGGGAAGATGATCCCAGATAGACAGATTAGACAGTAGGAAGCCTTTACATGGGATCAATGATTGTAAATTGTAGGAAGAGTTATAGAAGAGCTGAAAGGAGCTGGGTAGGGAAAATGGGGGAATAGCTGATCATATTTCATTCTATACATATTTGGAATTCTCAAAAGGACCAGTGGAACGATGGCCCAGGAAGTCACAGCCCTGATTTTTTAAGCCTGATGAACCAAAGGATGGTCTAAGCAATTACCTGAGCTCATTCTGAGGACCTCACGTGGTGGAAAGAGAGAACTGATTCCCTCAAATCATCCTCTGACCCCTCTCCCACAGTAAATATAAATGAGAGTAAGAAATGACAAAGTAAGCCTATTTGGATGCAGTTGAATGAGCAAAAGGAGGAGAAGCAGAAGGTGTCACGAACAGGACTGACTAGGTTTATAATGAACCACCATAGACTGCACGGGAAGGATTCTACTCTGAGTGCTCAGAAGCCACCAGAAGCTTCTGAGTAAGAATGGCTTGCTCTCAGCTGCCCAAAGGGATACAGAATCTCTGGGTTTTAGAAACTAGGGATATTTGGGTCTTCTAGGCCTGGTTCCCTTGTCAGTGTGCATCTTTCCCATTGTGTTTGCAAACAGGCTAATGTTTCTGATACTGTGGCATCTCTGATGTGCGCAATCCCATGACTTTAAAAAGTTTTTTGAAACAAAATCAGATGGGCTCTTGAAGCTAAATGGCTTTTAAGTAGTGCATAATGATAAAATGCCTGGAAGTGAAACTTTTCAGTTTTCCTTATCTCAAACAAAACAAAATTATTTATTTGTATTCAGCCTGGCAAGATCTTAAATATGTGTCACTCACTAGGTCTTGGGATTTCTTCTCAAATGCCTGGTATGAGAAGATACGTCAGTTCATTCCCTCAACATGTGTTGCATAGAAACTCTAACTGCACAGTTTAAACTCTGTTTTATATGAACTTTTGATAAGCCCAACCTCACCCTCTTTTGAGCAAATCTTAGCCTGTAATATGTTGTGGGTCCCACAAGAGGGCAGCAGCAGAGGCAGAGTAGAGCGATTCTGTGCTATGGTGGTGATGATGTTTTGAAAGAAGTGGGAACTTCTTAGTCTCTAAGTAGACAACCAAGAAACACTTTATATTAAAGTATTTAAGGAGTAATGGTAGATCCAAGATTTGATTTTTGTTTTTGTACGTTTTGTGTGTGTGTGTGTGTGTGTGTGGTTTTCTGAGCTATAAGTGATTCCTTCCTCTCTCCATACAGTTCTACATTGAACACATGACCCACTCTGATTTACCAGCATTATATTGACCAATTTCATCTCTTAGTCATGACTGGTTTCATGCAAACCTCACTTTCAATTTTTATGCTTTAAATATTTATATACATCTGTTTTCTTCCACAGAGCTTCGAGCTGCTGAGCTAAACTCTGCAATTCTAATTTAGTAAAAGAAAGGATTTTTCTATTGCTGAACAACCTCGGAGCTTGCTTTTAGTGTCACTTTGGGCACTATAAAGGGGGCAGGTTGGCACAGAAAAGCAATCAAGAGGCATCTGAGAGCCTTTTGTTTGAATTTTGGTTTTGTCTTTTGCCAGTTGTGTGACCGAGGATAAATTATTTAATCTCAGGGCTTCAAGTTTCTTACTTGTGAAATGCCAAGATAAAGATAGCATTTACCTCATGAGGCTGATGTGAAGGATGAGTAAGATATAAACCAGGCAGAGACTGGGACGCTAGCGTAGCCCCTGAAGCTGATAAAACCTCACAATGGCAGCTGTATGGATCGTGACCATGTGGAAAGTGCTTTTCATCTCCAAATCCATCACTTCCTCATCATTGAATAGGAATAGAATGATGTCTTCAGGTGAAGTGAATGAAAAGTTATACATTTTAAACTCTTGGAAGAAAGGAATTCTATAAAACCACATTCTATCAGAATGTACTAGATCCTGTTCCCCCATTTTTGTCACTCCTCTGGGAATTCCAGCTATCAAGACAACATTTTACAGAGAAAATTTATCAGTGAATGTAAAAATCTCATCAGCATGTCTAGAGGGTACAAAGGTATCCCTCTATTTACCTATTGGTGTTCCTTGAAACTATTGTTATTTTGGTGGGGCTGGAGACTTACACAGGGCACAGAGTTATGCTGTCTGGACATGTATTCTCCATTTGTAGCACCGAGTAAGCTTGTCTATATTGATACTTGAATAAAAACAAGGCTTGGATTGTGAACCTTTTGAGTTTTGGAGAAGATAGGTGAGAGGAGGAACTACCCGTTTAGCAACAAACACAGTAGTTAACGGAACTTAGGTAATAGCAGTGTCTGAATGATGACAAGTTGGAATGGGGACAGTTGGGGAATAGTGAGGAGACACATAATTAGAGAGAGGAAAATGTAAATGTCCAGTGAATATTTTCAAACCGTTTTTTTGCTACTAAAATCCTATGATGCTGGCCCAACTGGAGAGAGTACAATAGCCCTCATGAGAATGAGGCAACTGTTTCCCCTTCTGCTCCCTTCCCAGTCCCCTTTTCTGTGTTCTTTTCCCCATCTTTCTCTCCCTTTATCACTATTTCCATGTCTGTGTATCTTCTCTAAGCCACCCCATGTCTTTGCACTCACTGGATGCTATACCAAAACAGGTCCAGGAGTATCCTTTCAAGCTTCAGTTCTGTCTGATCTCATCCATGCAGACCCTTCCACTTTGACTCTTTGTAGTTTCAATCTTGGAGTACATGGTTTAGATGCAAGCTATTTTCTTGACTGCTTTGCAAACAGTGACAACAGCGAGGGCAACTGATATTCTTAGTTTAATCTTATGATTCTGTAGAGAGAGCAGACTCATGTATATATGCAATTTTATAACTAAATGTTTGGACTTGTTTTCTTAGTTCTCACAATAGCTAGTTAGTGAGGTAGAGTTGCTATCAATGTCCATATAAGGACTGAGGAAACTGAATTGTAACTTCAGGTTCACATTATTAGAAATAGGCCATACGCAACCTGACAGCAAGCCAATATTTTTCCATTGAACTAGCTAATGGAACTGAGGTTTTTTCCTTTTTCTTTTGCATAATTAAGACAGGTTTAGAAAACCAGACATTTCAGACAGAGGAAAGCATGTGAAAAAAGACAAGATGCTAATAAAACCTACTAATTATAAAGAAAGCCATGATTAGGCACTTTTCATATATTATTTTAGACTCTCTAGAGTGATCCAGCTAGGTAGATATTTTATTAGTTACTCGTTTTGTTTTAAGTGGAATTTGTCATAATACCTATGTGTAAATATAAGTTTATAGAGTCTTGAAAGTGTTAAAGGACTTGATCAATATACATAGTAAAATGTGATGTGTCAGATGCAAATAGTCATGGGCCCCGTGTTTCATATCTCTCCTAAAGGATGTGGGAAAGGCTTGATGCATACTATTAGAGAGTCAGACTTAGATGAATAGGTGCTTGTGTTCAAGACTGTACTGTTTGGGCTCTTTTCTTTAGGGGTTTGTGAACCACAGAAGGATTTAATATAAGAATGGGGATCATCAACATTGCAGGGGACGTCTAAGATGACAGCATCATGTATGACCAAAGACATATACTGGTGGCAGGCAGATTAATTAGGAGGCTGTCAAACCAAGAAATATTCAACTCGGTACCTGTAAGGCTATAAGTTTTTCTCGAAGATAATGAATAGTTAGTTTTTCCTCTGTGAACTGTAATTCCTCGAGGCTACTAAAGATTTATAAAAAAGAAAATTACATTAAATTTAGAAAAGAACTCACAGTAACTTGTAAAACAAAGGACAATCATTATTTCAGGATGACCTAGGAAGCATGTGAGTTCTCAAAAGTGTATTTACCTTGCTGAGGCTGATGTTAGATCAAGACTTACTATGAGTAATTTACATTAAGACTCTTTGTTGGAACATTAAAGCTAGATTTTCAGTAAAGTCCTCAAGAATAGAAAGAATGTTTTAGTTTTCTACTTTAATATCATTCAAGTATAACTGAAGTGGAATATATCTGTACCCCATTGTAATTATGGGAGGAGATCAGTGGATCTATGGGATGGAGCAAATGCATTCAAGTATAAGACACTACTAGTGTTAATAACTTTGAAATACCTCTGCTCAATTTCCTCTCTATTTTCAATAAAAGGCTTTCACAGAATCTTTCTTTTGCTGGAAACCAAACTGGGTCTTCTAAAAGAATAGTTACTACGTACTCTTTTTTTGTTAATTTATTACTTTTATTTTTTTATAATCCAGATATTACCCCACTCCTGGTCCACCCTCCCACAGTTCCTCATCCTATTCCTCTTCCCCCTTCTCTCCAAGAGGATGTCCCCACCACACCCCCAATCCCTGCCAGGCCTCCCCACTCCAAGAGGTTTCAAATCTCTTGCGGTTTAGACACATCTCCCACTGAGGCAAGACTAGGCAGCCCTCTGGTGTATACATGTGAGGGGCCTTAGACCAGCCTGGTTGGTGGCTCAGTGTCTGAGAGATCTCAGGGGTCCAGGTCAGTTGAGACTGCTGGTCTTCCTATGGGGTCACCCTCCTCCTCAACTTCTTCCAGTTTTTTCCTAATTCAACCACAGGGTTCCCTGACTTGGGTGTTTAAGTCAGTCACCTGCTTGTTGGGCCTCTCAGAGGACAGCCATGCTAGGCTCCTGTCCGTAAGCACATCATAGCATCAGCAATAGTGTCAGGACTCGGAGACTCCCCTTGAGATGGATCTCAAGTTGGGCCAGTCATTGGACTGCCTTTCTCTCAGTCTCTTCTCCAGTTTTGTCCTGGCAGTTCTTTCAGACAGGAATAATTCTGGGTAAGAGTTTTCAAATGTGGGATGGCAACCACACCCCTCCACTTGATGCCCTCTGTCTTTCTACTGGAGGTAGTCTCCCTCTCTCCTAACTATTGGGCATTTCACCCTCCCTTTGTGTCCTGAGAGTCTCTTACCTCCCAGGTCTCTGGTACTTTCTAGATAGTGCCCCCATCTTCCACCCCCTGATCCCTTAAGGTTGTATATTTCCATTCATCCTGCTGGCCTTCAGGGCTTCTCTCCTTCTCCAAACCCCCAAACCTGGTCATGTTCCCCTTTTTCCTCTCCCCTGCCCCTCTCCCACCTAGGTTCCTCCCCCTTCTGCCTCTCATGATTGCTTTGGTCCATTCATCTCTCCAGGACCCATAGATCATTATTTACATTTTAAAATTAATTTTGAAAGAGGATGTTCTTATGTAGCCTATGATAAGCTGGGTGTCACCATGTAGCCCAGGCTGAGCTTGAACTTGTGATCATTCTGCATCAATCTCTTAAGTGCTTAGATTACAGTCATGTCATACCATACTTAGTAATAGGCGTGTTATAAAGATTTAGAAGCAGGCTTCTACCTTGCTCTCAAGCTAATAATTTTAAACAATGTATTAAACAACTACCTATGAATCCTCAAGGATTACTGAGTGTCGTTTTATCTCCTTAACATATTTTAGCTGATTTTTTAAAGTTCTACTTGTCTATCACATTTTCCTGACCATGAGTAGACAAATTCTCTCTCTGGGCAGTCCAGGGCATCTGTTGTAGTGTCTATCAAACTGTACAGGAACAAGATGCACAAGTGTTTTACCTGCTTGGTGATGAGAGACTTGACAGCAAGTATTATATTTAGTCAGAGAGCCATAGTGTGCTCCAAGCAGTAAGCATTCAGTGAATATTTATGCAACAGATGATTGACTATTTTTATTCACGACAGAAAATGATACACTGTTCTATTAAGTATGCTCGATATATATTGTTCTGTAAATAATCCGTAAGATATAATGGCTGACCCTGAGAAAATATAGCTAATCCCATATAAGATGCTAAAGTAGGTTGTTAAATGTATAGAAATGACTGTCGTGGGCCATGCATACTGCTTTGTTATATACACTATTTAAGTGGTAGAATATGGAAAAACACTAAGATGAAGTGATGTCATGGAGTTCTCCATCCTTCCTCACACATCCAAGTGTATCCACATGCTCACTGCTCTCAGAGGAAGAGATACCACATACTTCCAAGAAGAGGCTATCAGCAGTCAAGAGGAGGTTGTAATGAATGTCAGTCATGTTGTAATTTTTGAATTGATTTTTTTCTTTTTTTTTCCTTTTTTTTTTTTTTTTTTTTCGGAGCTGGGGACCGAACCCAGGGCCTTGCGCTTGCTAGGCAAGCGCTCTACCACTGAGATAAATCCTCAACACCCCTTGAATTGATTTTTAAAATTCATTGTAATACTTTGAGTTTTTAAATTGGCTTTTAAAATTTTTTCGATTTTGCACTTATATTCCTTGCTTAACAGAAATAGACAGGAAAGAAAGATTCCCACAGCTAAGATTTTTCTTCCCTGTAAAAAGGAGCTGACTCTATACAGGTCAGTCTAACTTTGAAAATATTATGTTGAAGGAATAGGGTTTGCTAGGTAGATGAAACTATCAGTAAGTTGATGAGTAGAATGTTGCGACATATCTATACAAGCTTTGCATAATGCTGTCTGTAGAACACTGAGGTCATTTAAGGAAGTCTTTTTATGTACAGAGGCTTTATATGAACACCTCTGAAGGATACGGTACTCTTATTTAAAACTATGCCACTTTCACTTGGAATATACAGAATTTGTCCCATCAGTGAGTGAATCGCTCTTCACATTGAAAGACAGTTACCATGAGTAGGCTAGAACTGCCCAGAACACTGCACAGTTGACCTCCTGTGTACACTTTGTAGTTCCTGGCACTGATCCGGAACCCTGCTGTACTGGTTATTTTTCCTGTGATGGGATAAAGTATATGGCAAAGGCAACTTAAATAGTGGAAGGTTTACTTTGACTCACAGCTTATGGATAATATCATTCCTGGCAGAGGGATCATGGTAGCCAGGGTGACTCTAACCTATTGAAACAGGAGCTTGAGATCATTCTAAATCTAGTTATGTTAACAATGGAGAGAAACTGTCCTATCCTTGTGTAGTAACAGCTCAGTAAGCAAATATAGGTATTGTGTTATCTAAAAGTGTATAAACTTGTAGAAATAAGGCAGGATAATTAGAAGGGAAAAATTTCTGAAAACTTCACATGTGTAGTTATCCAACTGATAATGTTGTCCAAGAACTGAACTAAAGTAATTCTAGAACTTGAGAATTCACATGAAAGTACCAATGAATTTTATGAATTTTCACAGAAAATGCATGTTTATCATTATGACCAATGTGTAGGTATGTAGCTAAGATTAGCAATAAATAACTCAAGATTATGACTTATCATATGAATGACCATACGAAACCTTATTTACTTAAGAGAAAGTTGTTTTATTTTAAAAATCTTTTGTGGTTATCCTCTACATCTTGATTAAATACATTTTACAATATAAGATGTCTCAGTATCAGGAAAATCCAAGTTCTCTTTTACATAGTGAATTAGAGTAAACTATGGATGTAAATAGTTATGCTTAGTTAATGTCTAAATGAGTTCCTTAAAGATAGTTTGTAATATAAGTAAATTTCATGAGATGTTTGCAGAGGAACTTGGCTAGATTGCAACCTCTCAGTTATTTAAGAAGATAAGCAAGACATTATACTAAGTTACTTTTATAATCAGTCATCTTTAACTGAAATCTGTTGCTCGATGTGAGAACAGGCATCATGAGATTTGCTGGAACACTAAAGAACAAAACTAGTTTTCCAGAGAAGGAATTCTGCTTAGGACTAATGTGTCCATTACCATGCTCCATAGAGTTTGACTTGTTAGTTCTTATTTTTTAATTAATCATTCCATTTGTTTGCATCTCAAATGACATCCCACTTCCTGGTTACCCCTCCACAAGCCCTCCATCCCATAACCTCCATCTCCTCCCTCCCCTTTGCTTCTATGAGGATGCTCCTCCACCTACCCACCCTCTCCCACCCCACCTCTCTAGCATCCCCTACCCTGGGGCATCAAACTTCCACAGTACCAAGAACTTTCCCTCCAATTGATGTCAGAGAAGGCCACTCTCTGCTACCTACATATCTGTAGCCATGGATCCCTCCTGTACACTCCTTGGTTGGCGGTCTAGTCCCCGGGACTGCTGGGTGGTCCGGCCAGCTGATTTGTTCTTCCTATGGAGTTGCAACCCACCTTAGCTCCTCCAGTCCTTCTGCCAGCTCCCCCACCAGAATCCCTGAGCTCTGTCTGATGGTTAGCTCCAAGCATCCACCTGTGCATTGGTCAGTTGTTGACAGAGCCTGCCAAGGAACAGCCACACCAGGTTCCTGCGAGCAAGTGCCTCCTGGCAATGGCAAGAGTGTCAGATTTGGTTTCTACAGACAAGATGGATCTCCAGGTAGGGCAGTCCCCAGATGGCCCTTCCTTCAGTTTCTGCTTCACTTTTTGTCTCTGTTCTTCCTTTGGACAGGAACATTTCTGGGTTAAAAACTGTGAGATGGGTTTGTGGCCCTATCCTTCAACTGGTGGCTGTGCCTATCTACTGGAGGTGTTCCCTACAGGTTCTATCTCCCCTAATCTATTAAAATCATCCCTGTTGGGTCCTGGGGGCTAGTCATTTCCTTGGCATCTGGGACCCTCCAGTGGCTATCCCCAGTTCCTCATCCCCTCTTGCTACATATTTTATTCAATTTCCTAACCCTCTGTAACTCTCTCCTGTTCCTTCTAGTACCTGATACTGCTCCATTATATCCTTCCTCTCCTCTTTCCCTCCTAGGTCTTCCTTTCCTCCACCTCCCTCAATCATCCTGTTCCCTGCTCAATGCAAGACTAAAACATCCTCATCCTGGTCTTTCTTCCTCTTAAGTTCCATATGTTCTGTGAGTTGTATCATGGACATTGTGAGTTTTGGGGCCAATATCCACTTATCAGTGAGGACATACCGTGTGTGTCCTTTTGTGTCTGAATCCTCACTCAGGATATTTTCTAGTTCCATCCACTTGCCTGTGAATTTCATGAAGTCATTTTTTAAAAAAATAACTGAGTAGTTGTATAATTATATCACATTTTTCAATGTGTTCTTACATGGAGAGACATCTGGGTTGTTTCCTGTTTCTGGCTATTATAAATAAAACTGCTAATGTCAACACAAAGTAGAGCATGTGTCCTTGTTGTATGTTGGAGCATCTTTTGGGTGTACACCCAGGAGCTGTATAGCTCGGTCTTCACGTAGAATTACTTTCAATTTTCTCAGGAACCACAGATTGATTTCCAGAGTGGTTTTACCAACTTGCAGACCCACCAGCAATGAAGGAGTATTCCTCTTTCTCCACATCCTCGCCAGCATCTGGTGTCACTTGAGTTTTTGATCTTAGCCATTCTGATTGTGGTGAGGTGGAATCTCAGGGTTGTTTTGATTTGCATTTTCCTGATTACTAAGGATGTTGAACATTTGTTTAAATGCTTCTCAGTCATTTGAGATTCCTCAGTTGAGAACTCTCAATTTAGCTTTGTACCACATTTTTAAAATAGGGTTATTTGATTCTTTGGAGTCTAACTTCTTGAGTTTTTGTATATATTGGATATTAGCCCTCTATCAGGTGTAGGATTGGTAAAGATTTTTTTTCCCAATCTGTTGTTTGCCATTTGTCCTATTGACAGCGTCCTTTTTCTTACAGAAGCTTTGCAATTTTATGAGGTCTCATTTGTCTATTTTTGATCTTAGAGCATAAGCTATTGGTGTTTTCTGCAGGAAAATTTCCCCTGTGCCCACACGTTCGAGATTCTTCCCCACTTTCTCTTCTATTAGTTTCAGTATATCTGGTTTTATGTGGAGGTCCTTGATCCACTTGGACTTATAAGGAGATAAGAATGATCAATTTGCATTCCTTTACATGCAGACTGCCAGTCCAACCAACACCATTTGTTGAAAATGCTGTCTTTTTCCCAACTGGATGGTTTTAACTCCTTTGTCAATGATCAAGTGACCATAGGTATGTGGGTTCATTCCTAGGTCTTCAATTCTATTCCACTGCTCTACCTGCCTGACTCTGTACCAATATCATGCAATTTGTTTGTTTGTTTGTTTGTTTTTATCACTATTGCTCTATAGTATAGCTTGAGGTCAGGAATAGTCATTCCCCCAGAAGCTTTTTATTGTTGAGAATGGTTTTTCCTATCCTATTTTTTTTGTTATTCCAAATGAATTTGCAAATTGCTCTTTGTAACTCTATGAAGAATCGAGTTAGAATTTTGATGGGGATTGCATAGATAAGATTGCTTTTGGTAGGATGGCCAGTTTTATTATATTAATTCTGCCAATCCATGATCATGGGAGATGTTTACATCTTCTGAGGTCTTCAATTTTTTTCTTATGGGACTTGAAGTTCTTGTCATACAGATCTTTCACTTGATTTGTTAGAGTCACACCAAGATCTTTTATACATTTTTATTGGATTTTTAAATTTACATTTCAAATGTTATCCCTATTCCCCCAGCCAACCACCCACCCCTTCCTGCCTTACAGCTCTGACATTACCCTATAATGGGGTGTCCAGCCTTGGCAGGACCAAGGGCATCCCTTTGGTGCCCAACAAGGCCATCTCTGCTTTATATGCAGCTGGAGCCATGGGTCTGTCCATGTGTACTCTTTGCATGGTGGTTTAGTCCCTGAGAGCTCTGGTTAGTTGATATTGTGGTTCTTATGGGGTTGCAAACCTCGTCAGTCCCTTCAATCCTTTCTCTAACTCATCCAGTGGGGACTCCGTCTTCAATTCAATTGTTGGCTGTGAGCATTCACCTCTGTATTTGTCATGCTCTGGCAGAGCCCCTCAGAAGACAGCTGCATCAGGCTCCTGTCAGCATGCATGTCTTGGGATCAGCAATATTGTCTGGGTTTGATGGCTCTATGTATATGGGCTGGATTCCCAGGTGGGGTAGGTTCTGAATGGCCATTCCTTTAGTCTCTGCTCCAAACCTTGTCTCCATATCTCTTTCTATGAATATTTTTGTTCCCATTTCTAAGGACTGAAGCATCTACACTTTGGTCATCCTTCTTCTTGAGCTTCAGATGGTATGTGGCTTTTAACTTTGTTAATTCAAACGTTTGGGCTAATATTCAGTGAGTGCATATTTTGTGTGTGTGTGTGTGTGTGTGTGTGTGTGTGTGTGTGTGTGTGTGAGAGAGAGAGAGAGATTGGGTGACCTTACTCCAGATGATACTTTCTAGTTCCATCCATTTGCTTATGAATTTCATGAAGTCATTGTTTTTGATAGCTGAGCAGTGTTCCATTGTGTAGATGTACCACATTTTCTGTATCCATTCTTCTGTTGGAGGACATCTGTGTTCTTTCCAGCTTCTAGCTATTATAAATAAGGCTGCTATGAACATAGTGGAGCATATATCCTTGTTATATGTTGGAGTATCTTTTGGGTATATGCCCAGGAGTGGTATAACTGGGTCTTCAGGTAGTACTATGTCCAATTTTCTCAGGAGCCTCCAGACTGATTTCCAGAGTGGTTGTTCCAGCTTGCAATCCCACCAACAATGGAAGAGTGTTCCTCTTTCTCCACATCCTCACCAGCATCTGTTGTCACCTGAATTTTGATCTTAGCCATTCTGAATGGTGTGAGGTGGAATCTCAGGTTTGTTTTGATTTGTATTTCCCTGCTGACTAAGGATGTTGAACATTTCTTTAGATACTTCTCAGCCATTCGATATTCCTCAGCTGAGAATTCTTTGTTTAGGTCTGTACCACATTTTCTAAAAGGGTTGTTTGATTCTCCGGACTCTAACTTCGTGAGTTCTTTGTATATATTGGATATTACCCTCTACTGGATGTAGTACTGGTAGAGATCTTTTCCCAATCTGTTGGTTGCCGTTTTGTCCTAATGATAGTGTCCTTTGCCTTACAGAAGCTTTGTAATTTTATGAGGTCCCATTTGTCGGTTCTTGATCTTAGTGCAAAAGCCATAGGTATTCTGTTCAGGAAATTTTCACAAGTGTCAATATGTTCGAGATTTTCCCCTACTTTTTCTTCTATTAGTTTGAGTGTATCTGGTTTGATGTGGAGTCCTTGATCCACTTGGACTTAAGCTTTGTACATGGTGATAAGAATGCATCGATTTGCATTCTTCTACATGCTGACCTCCAGTTGAACCAGCACCATTTATTGAGAATGCTATTTTTCTTCCACTGGATAGTTTTAGCTCCTTTGTCAAAGATCAAGTTGTCATAGGTGTGTAGGTTCATTTCTGGGTCTTGAATTCTATTCCATTGATCTACCTGCCTGTCTCTGTACCAATACTATACAGTTTTTATGTCTATTGCTCTGTAATACAGCTTGAGGTCAGGGATGGTGAGTCCCCTAGAAGTTCTTTTATTGTTGAGGGTAGTTTTTATTATCCTGAATTTTTTTTTATTCTCAATGAATTTGCAAATTGTTCTTTCTAACTCTATTGGAATTTTGATGGAGATTGCATTGAATTTGTAGATTGCTTTTGGCAAGATGGACATTTTTACAATATTAATCCTGCCAATCCATGAGCATGGGAGATCTTTCCATCATCTGAGGTCTTTTCAATTTCTTTCTTCAGTGACTTGAAGTTCTTATCATACAGATCTTCCACTTTCTTGATTAGAGTCTCACTGACATATTGAATATTATTTGTGACTATTGGTAAGGGTGTTTCCCTAATTTCTTTCTCAGCCCATATGTTCTTTGAGTAGGAGAAGAAGACTGATTTGTTTGAGTTTATTTTATACCCTGCCACTTTGCTGAAGTTTTTTGGGTCACTTATGTATACTAACATACCATCTGCAAATAGTGATATCTTGACTTCTTCCTTCCCAATTTGGATCTCTTTGATCTTTTTCTGTTGACTAACTGCTCCAGCTGCAACTTTGAGTACTATATTGACTAGGTAGGGAGAGAGTGGGCAGCCTTGTCTAGTCCCTGATTTTAATGGGATTGCTTCAAGTTTCTCTTGATTTAGTTTGGTCCAATTCCTTAACATCCATCTATTCACTCACCTACCCAAACACTAATCCACCCAACCCATCCATCTGTCAATCCATTCACTAGTTCATCATGTCTATCCATCCATGAATCTATGGATTGACTCACCATCCATTGATTCATCCATTCATTCATTTGTATATCATATTAGTTTTGTACATCTAGAGAACTCTGACTAATGTAAGTTCTAACATATTTGATAATGGCTAATCTTAATAAGACTTTTATATTCCAGGATGCTATCTGAACATTATACATGTATTACTATTTAGTTATTACAACAGTCATGCAAGATACTATTGTTATTTTACAGATGAATAAATTGCAGTGCAGAAATTTTTACATAATCATCTCAATGTCATATATGCTGTATAAATGGTACGTTGTACTCCTGGATACATTTCACAAACCAAAATCTAACAAGGTCAGATCTTCATTTAATTTTTTATATTCCTTGTGGTTAAATTATTATAATCATTCTTGCTACTGGCCTAATATTAACATTATTATGAGCAGTTAACATTTATTAAGCATTTTAAGAACATGACAAGTTCTTTATACACACTGTTTGATTTCTTTTTTCAATAAGCCATAAAGGTCATTTTATGTTTCATTATCTTTCACAATGTAATAGAAGACTGGCAATTCAAACTTTTCTTTTCTTCCATAATCTATGCTCCCCGTTCACTTATTTCTAGGGCTATCATGAGATATGAAGAATTTTGAGAAATGTGACTGATGAAGAGTCCAAGGACTTATTCAGTAGAGAATGTCTTATTGCATTTACCTGATCCTCTTCCATTTTCATCTAGAATCTTTCTACCTTTACAAAGGATGTGATCATGTTTGCTAAATATTATCTGAAGGTCAAGACAAAGGCTCGGCATATTTACTTAAACTCAGAGGTAGAGAAAGAAGGTAGGGTAGGTCCACAGTGAATCCCACAAGGTCAAGGTGAAAACAGGAAGATTAGATAACAAGATGCAAATAATAGTTTCAACAAATACACAGTCACTGTGTAAACTAGAGAATCAGGATAAGATCTAGATTCAATAAGATACTTGGCTGGAAACATCAATTATGATTAGTGTCTTTTTCCTTTAGTAGTATAGTATAGATTATTATTACCATAATAGGAATCTAATAGTCGTTAACAGTTCTGCCCAAGGTGATATAAAGCATATACTTTCTCAAAATTCTGTCTATTAGCTCTAGTTTTGAAGCACAAGGCAGATAGATCTGATTTTCTTGTTTAAAAACACCTTTGTTCCTTTCTCAATATTCCTTACAAAGCCTTTATCTAGTACAGATATCACAGAGAGCTTTTGGAAAGGCATTAGCAGTCCCAATTATGTGCTTTTTTCAAGACTAAGTGTGAAAATAAGGGGTTGTGAGATATATATCTCATCTGTAATTGTGCAATCTGAAATATAATCACTGAGGTAGAGGCTTCTGAAGAAGAGAAAATAATTTGACTTAGTTTTAGCTGAAACATAAGGAACCAACTGTTGAGGTTTACTCATGAGGAACATGTCAATAAAAAACGAGAAAAGACCTCCAAGGAGCCTCAACCAATTCTCTACTTTCAGAAATGTGTCAGGGTTAAATAGAATAATATAAATAAAATGCTCAGCACAGGGTTTGCCGACAAATTCTCAACAAATAAAGGGTATTACATACAGGGAGTAATTGCTATTGGCACACACATTCATATTCTCAGGAAGGAACTCTGACAACTTCATAGTGCAACAGGCAGGAAAGAACACACACACACACACACACACACACACACACACACACACACAGAGGACACTCCACCCATGCCCAAACACCACAAACCCCAGAATTTACCACAGTTTGAGACCATGCTGCATGGGGCAAAGTATCTAAAGCAATTGTTTTTGTTTTTTTTTTAGAATATGGAAAGAATTATTGATCAGAGTGATTTAGGGGACTGTGTAGTGGGAGTGAGTGAGCAAAACCTGATGCATTCTATCTCCCCAAATCTACATAGTGGGAAGAGAACTGATTTCTCCATTTTCTGTTATACCTGTATGAGCTGTGATATGTGCTGCCTCCTCCCTGAATGTGTTTTTTAAAGGCAGTTGAAGTTATTGTGTAATTTCTTTTTAGGAAGAATTGATCTTATGTAGTTTAGAATGACATATATATTATATTTTAAATGCTTTAACTATAACATATGGAAAGGTGTCTTTTACGTATGAGATTATAGTGCAATTACATAATTTCTTCCTTCCTTTTCCTCCCCTGAAACCTCCCACATACTTCCTTTCTAATTTGAAGTTTATTAATTGTGACACACATACATGTATATACATGTTTATTTCTAAATATAATTTGTTCAGAGTATATGGTGTTACTCATATGTATGTATTCAGGGCTGACCATTTGGTATAGAAAACTAATTGTTGTGGAAAATGATATCTTTTTATATGGTTTTTAGATAGGTAATTTTTTAACTTAATGTGTCTTCAACACATATCCTGAGTTAAGTGCTTTCTGTCAGTGCCTCTGATGGTTGTGTGTGTGTGTGTTTTTGTGTGTGTGTGTGTGTGTATAGTGGGTATATATAGAGAAATACTAGTCCTTCCTTTCAAGGAAGTAACAATTTGGACAAAAGACAGGCACATGGCCAAACCCTTGAATTTTTCATGGATCTTGGTTCATTCGGGCTGCTCTAACTTTAAACCATAGGACACAGAGTTTGAAAACAATGCTAACAAATGGATTTTATTCTAAGTTGTAGAGACTAGAAATCTGAGAAAGGATAGAGCATTTTAGGGCCCTTGGTAAAGAGCATCTGTTGATCATCAAGTAGTGTCCACTCCTAATTACCTCCCAAATTACCTCATTTCTAACATCACCATAAGAGGCTATAACTTGGTGATGTTAGCCAGATTTATAGTGAACATTTATAACAAAAAGTTGAAGAAGTTGGAGGAGAAAAAAATGTGAATATGTGCATTTTGTTGAGAAAAGATATACGTGTTCAATTAAATTTAAAGCTATAGATAAAGACAGGTATGATAAGGTAGCCATGATTGCTAAAGAGGTTAGTATAATGAAAGAAGAACCAGAATATTTTATACTGGGTCAATAGAAATGGTGCCTTGCCCTACCTATTCAATAGAGTACTTGAAGTCCTAGCAAGAGCAATTAGAAAACAAAAGGAGATCAAAGGGATACAAGTTGGAAAGGCGGATTTCAAAATATCACTATTTCCAGATGATAAGATGGTATACTTAAGTGACCCCAAACTTCCACCAGAGAACTCCTAACCTGATAAAAACCTTCAGCAAAGTGGCTAGATATAAAATTAACTCAAACAAATCAGTAGCCTTCCTCTACTCAAAGGATAAACAGGCTGAGAAAGATGGTAGAGAAACAACACCCTCCACAATTGTCACAAACAATATAAACTACCCCGGTGTGACTCTAACCAAGCATGTGAAAGATTTCTGTGACAAGATCTTCAAGTCTTTGAAGAAAGAAATTGAAGATCCCAGGGCATGGAAGATCCCATGCTCATGGATTGGCAGGATTAATATAGTAAAAATGGTCATTTTACCAAAAGCAATCTACAGATTCAATGCAATCCCCATCAAAATTCCAACTCAATTCTTCATAGAGTTAGAAAGAGCAATTTGCAAATTCATTTGGAATAACAAAAAACCCAGAATAGTGAAATCTATCCTCAACAATAAAAGAACTTCTGGGGTAATCACCATCCCTGAACTCAAGCAGTATTACAGAGCAATAGTCATAAAAACTGTTTGGTATTGGTACAGACACAAGCAGGTAGATCAGTGGAATAAAACTGAAAACCCAGAGATGAACCCTCATACCTATTATTATTTGATCTTTGACAAAGATGCTAAAACCATCCAGTGGAAAACAGACAGCATTTTCAATAAATTATGCTGGTTCAACGGGAGGTTAGGATATAGAAGGATGCAAATTGATCCATTCTTATCTCCTTGTACAAAGGTCAAGTCCAAGTGGACCAAGGACCACCACATAAAACCAGATACACCAAAACAAGTAGAAGAGATAGTGGGGAAGAGCCTTGAACACATTGACACAGGGGAAATTTTCCTGAACAGAACCCCAATGGCTTATGCTCTAAGATCTCTAAGTGGAACCTCATAAAATTGCAAAGCTTCTGTAAGGCAAAGGACACTGTCAATAGGACAAACCAGCAAGCAACACAATGGGAGACCTTTACAAATCCTACATCTGAGATATACAAAGAACTCAAGAAGTTAGACTCCAGAGATTCAATAACCCTATTACAAATAGGATACAGAGCTAAACAAAGATCTCAGCTAAGGAATACCAAATGGCCATGAAGCACCTAAAGAAATGTTCAGCATCCTTAGTCATCAGGGAAATGCAAATCAAAACAACCCTGAGATTCTACCTCACACCAGTCAGAATGGCTGAGATAAAAAATCCAAGTGTCAGCAGATGCAGGCTAGGATTTGGAGAATCTGTTGGTGGGATTGCAAGCTAGTAATACCACTTTGGAAATAATTTTGGTGGATGCTCAGAAAATTAGAAGTAATTTTACCTGAAGACTCAGCTATACCACTCCTGGGCACATACCCCAAAGATACTCCAAAATATAGCAAGGACACATGCTCTGCTATAATCATAGCAGCCTTATTTATAATAGCCAGAAACTGGAAAGGACCCAGATGTCCCTCAACAGAGGAATGGATTCAGAAATTGTGGTACATTTGCATAATGGAGTACTACTCAGCTATTAAAAACAATGACTTCATGAAGTTCTTAGGTAAATGGATAGAACTAGAAAGTATCATCCTGAGTGACATAACCCAATCACAAAAGAACACACATGGTATGCACTCATTGATAAGTGAATATTAGCCCAAAAGCTTGGATTGCCCAAAATATAACCCACAGATGACATGAAGTCAAGAAGAAGGATGAGCGAAGTGTGGATGCTTCAGTCTTTCTTAGAAGGGGGAACAAAATCATTCATAGGAGAGGATATGGAGTCAAAGTTTGGAGCAGAGACTGAAGGAAAGGCTATCCAGGGACTGTCCCACCTGCATATCCAGACGGTATACATACAGCCACCAAACCCAGACAATACTGCTGATGCCAAGATGTCCATGCTGACATGAGCCTGGTATAGCTGTCTCCTGAGAGGCTCTGCCAAAGCATGAAAAATACAGAGGTGAATGCTCGCACCCAACCATTGAACTGAGAACAGGCTCCCCATTGGAGGAGTTAGAGAAAGGATTGAAGGAGGTGAAGGGGTTTGGAACCCCATTAGAACAATAATATCAACCAACCAGAGCTTCCCAGGTACTAAACCACCATTCAAAGGTACACAGGGACAGACCAATGGCTCCAGCTACATATGTAGCAGAGGATGTCCTTGTTGGGCATCAATGGGAGAAGAAACCTTGGTCTGCCAAGGCTTTATGTCCCAGTGTAGGAAAATGTCAGGGTCTCTGGGGGAATGAGGTAGGGGAGCTCTCTCATAGAAGCTGGGGATGGGGGGATTGTATAAGGGTTTTCCAGAGAGGAAACCAGGAAAGAGGTTAATATTTGAAATTCAGCTAAAGAGAATATACAATAAAAATACAAAAATATAAAATGAAACTAAACAAAACAAGAATTTGTGCCTCGAGGCCAAAACCCCACCCGTGAAAGGCTTCACTGCATAAAAATTGAAATTAATTTGATAAGGCAATAGCTTAAAAAAAAGAGAACAGGGTAGAATGCTGCTTTGGGGGTACTGTGCTTGAACAAGCCACTTAGGGAGATATTCCCAGGCATGTAGAAGTTGTTAGAGTAGCAATGGTCTAAGGAGGTCCAGGTACATATTTAGGTGGCAGCAGGATTTGGGTTCATCCGTGCAGCATGAGTTTTGCAGACATGTAAGAGTCACCGAGTCGTGGATGCTTCTGCCACGGCTCCAGAGTTTCAAAAAGGTTGCTTTCCTGTATAAGATTGCTATAGAATTAGTACAAGTTATTCTATTTTAAGAGTGTACAAGCCCAGGTAGTGTATGGCAGGATTAGATTCCTGAAGGCAAGTTCTGGAAAAGCCTATTTTCAATAGTGACATCAAGATATTGGAGACACCAGGGTATGTGATATAGACGAAGGAAATTTGCTAGTATTTCCCAAGAGATCCATGTACACAAGAGATCCAGCTTAAGAAATAGCCCATGCTGAAGTAATCACGCCCCAAAGCACAGAGATACTCAAACCCCCCGGAGGTCTGATGATGCTACCATGGGCTCTGGAAGATGAACACAAGAGCTACAGGATTTGATATTTGTCACAAAGTGTTCTAGGTTAGCTATTTTCTAAACTATTCATCCTCTAAGGACAGGAATGGTTACTCTTGGACATTAGATATTGGGAGCACTTAGCTTGACTTTTTTACTTTATAAGAACACACAGCTAAGAGACTGAACGAGTCCCAGTTGAGATTTTTGGAACTTGTGCCTTTGAACAGAGTTGGAATTATTAAGACTACAGGATCTCCCTTTGGACTAAACACACTTTTCATTATGTAATGGTATAGGCCTATAGCAGCGAGCAAGTGAATGTTAAGACTTGCATAAGAAACATTCTCTATAGGGTTATGCATATGAACACTTGTTCTCCAGCAGGTGCTGGTATGTTGGTAGACTTGGTGTGTGGCATGTAGAACCTGTAGGAGCAGAGAATTAGGCTTATAATCCAGTCCTATTACAGTCTTGTGTCCCCTGTTGTCTGATACAAGATGTGAGATTCCCTTTCCTTCTTCTTTAGATAGAACCACCCAAACTCTCATACCTTTCCTTCCAGTATGACTGTTGCTTTGAAACCATGGGCCAAAGGAGACTTTCTCCTTGAGTTCTCCTGTTGTGTACTTTGTTATAGTAACAAAGATAGTGACTAATAGAGAGGCTTACAGAAATGCTAAGCTACCTCTACGGTGCCTTTGTTTTTTGGACTTTATTCTTCTTTCATCCACTGATGGTGAGAAGAGGCAGAATTAGAACCTAAGAGAAAAGACAGCAAAGGAAAACAAACTATTACTTCTTGAGGTTTGCATCCTGCTTAAACTGGAGACTTAGACGTCCTTTCCCATGAGACTCAGTTTTGGCTTTGACTGAGTTTCTTTGGGCCACTTACTTAGTTTCTTTGTTGTAGGGTAAAGGTTTTTATTACTGCCTTGGGCATGTGGATAGAGGACTGTGAAACAACAGCTCTCCACAAAGGAAAATTTTAGAGATACTATAAATGAAAGACAACCCAGCGACTGGATCCAGTAGCTCATCTACTTGCTATCCCACCAATCCTCTGGCTCGAGAGGTAAGGGATTGTATCTGCGATTGAGGAATACCTCTTCCAACCATGTGGTTCCAACACACTATGGCTAAGGGAAAGAGTGATGGTTTTGCTGTCTTCAGTGGAGGGCAGATGCTCCGCTCATTTTTAGATATTACGAGTAAATATTTATGATTTCCATAATTAATATTGAGGTCATTCAAAAGAAGGTGACAAGAATGTCTAGGAGACTACAAACATTCTCATCTCTCTTATAAAAGTTGCATGTGTTGAAGATTATATTCTGCTTCTCTATGCCTTTTCTTGTCTGGCAGAATGTTTATACATTGTAAGAGCTTAACAGATGTGGTTTAATGAATGAGTGAGAAAATCAATTATGCCTTTCTTTCTATATATTTATATTTAATTAGAATTTAAACTAAAGATACACAAAACAAAAAGTAATGGTGGTGAACATTTGAGTACATCAGATTTATATAGAAGAAGATCCTCAGAAAACAGATCAAGAACAAAAGAATTGAAATAATGAGAGGCCAATAGATCTAACCAAATGAATGATTATTTAACAGCAATAATAACAATAATAACTAATTATTTAACATGTGTTTTCTACCTAAAACGGTTGAATAAAGCTAAAGAAATAAAAGTCTGTTCATTATTGTCCCAATTATGTGGAATGCAAGGTTAAGAGAAATGCATTCGAGAGTTAACTTAGATAGTGCAAGGTTTAACAAGGACTTTACATTCTCCCTTTTATGTAATCCTCAGAGCCTTTCATGATGGGAATTCTGTCACTTCCCCCTTTAAATAATAAGGCATATGAGGTAAGGAAATAATAACTTTCCCAGAGTTATACAATTGGTGATGGAATTAAGATTCA
This sequence comes from Rattus rattus, assembly GCF_011064425.1. Classification (NCBI taxonomy): domain Eukaryota; kingdom Metazoa; phylum Chordata; class Mammalia; order Rodentia; family Muridae; genus Rattus; species Rattus rattus. Next base: position 110,384,020 of record NC_046155.1, on the reverse strand, counting down.
GACTTGACAATTCTCATTGTGTCTAATGATAGCAGGAAAACCAGACGATCAGCCTTAGGCTTCAATGGCGTATTCCTTCTCCTTTCATCTATTTACAAGTTTAAAGAATGTACCTGTGGACCTGCCTTTAACACATATTGTGTTGAGTATAGTGGCCCTATGAGTGGGTACAAAATAATTCCTAACTTCAATGCATTTGTATTCCCAATAGCTTAAGAGTTGCCTCAAATATGCCTCATGGGGGTAAGTTCATGTGCACTTACCACTTAAAACAGGTTATTTGCTCTTGGCATTTTTGTTTTGTAATTTTGCTGTGTGTTCCTCAAGCTTGAACTTTGTAGATGGTAATATCATGTGGCACAGTTATTAGCTTGGACTCAGGATTTTGAACAGATTTAATTTGACTAAGTATTATCATCTATCTTGGGATTCATATGCACATTTACACTGTCATTAAATTAAATATGATTTGTCCTATGGCTACTTTAGGAGCAGTGGTGGGTTTATGTTTGTAGGGCCCACTTGTTATATGTACCCTTAGATATAATAAAAGTGTTCTTTTCTCTGTAAATAGAGCCTCCACCCATCCTCGTCTTGCAGTAATAAAGGTTGACTTTCCTGCCTTGCTTTATTGTCTTTTACATGTACATTTGCAGAGGGTTTTGTTCAGCCTGAATAGTTTTCACACTTTTTTTTTTTTGGTTTATTTCATTATGTGAAAAATTTTAGCTCAGGTTGTTATAATTGTTCCATATTAGCTTGCTTATCTAAACCCATTTTTTTCTGATTACCTTTTACCTATTGCAAAGAATGATGGCAGTGATAGATTAGAACTACTTTACAGGCTCTAGATATTCTTATTTGTGGCCAGAACTGTGGAGCACCGTCTAGTATTCTCCCTATCATAACCTTCCTGAAATTTTATGCCTTTAACGCTTGCTGCTAGTGGAAAGAACGTATTGAGGGCTTGTTACTGGCAATGGCAGCCTGGCTAGGTCTCCAGGTTATAGACCTGCTTGCAGTCTGTTTTCTTCCCTTTGCAACTCACTACTGATTTTTAACTTTTTTCTGTCTGCCTTTCCCCCCTCTTTCAGTGATAAAAAATTAGCATTTTAAGTTCATTTTTCCTATGCAAATACTATATGATAATAATTAGAAGTCCATTTTTATATTTAGAAAGATAAGAATTATGTCCGTAGTCTAAGTATTTGATACTACTCTTCAGATGTACTCAAAATTCTATCAGTGTGGAGTGCTTTGCCTCATCAGGGAACTTGATAATGAAAGAGGTAACCAAATAATTGAGTGGCAGACTTGAAGTGCTTATAAAGGAATAATAACTTGTGAAATTTTCTAGCAAGTTCTTTGAAAATTAAATATTTGGACTTAAGTAAAGTTAATTTAAATGACTAAAGTATTTTTGGTCTTTTAAGAATTAAAAAAATTACATTTGAAATTAAAATGCAATTATACCATTTCCCCCTTCTCTGTCCTCTCTCCAATTACCCCCATGCACCCTATCATGATCTCTTTCAGATTCACGGTCTCTGGCTTCATTTTCTTTAATTCTTGTTACACATGTCTAAAGGATTTTTAAGAAATATGTCGCATTCTCTAATATAGAACAGAAAATAACATATAATCCCTATATATGTGAAGGCAAGGGTGGTTGTGTACATGTGTGACGCTCACTATCAGCATTCATTATAAACACAAAATTATAATTTAAACACCGCGGCACAATAGATAAGTGTCTTCTCCAGTGTGACAGCAGTGGAGTTAAATTATACGTCCACAAATGGGTATGTTGGCAATTTTACTTTAAGTCTTGCAGTATAGGAAATCTACCTGAGACATTTAATGATCAAGGTTGATGATTCATAAAGTAAAAAAATAGCTATTTTCTGATCTTAATTTTAAATTTAATTTCATAATGTTTTTGATTCTTCAACCAAATAGCATAAAATAATTATGATCACTATAAATATAGATGAAAACATGTATCTAGGAATGATTTCCAAGCAAACCATCAGTGCTGATCTATAGCAAAGTCACAATTCCACTAAAGTTCAACATGGCAAAAGAGCGAGTTACTGGAGTTACCTTGCTCGAGCATCATGACTCAAAGCCAGCTGCAGCACTGAGGTCCCATTGTAGCCAAGGTGACAGCAGCGTCTAGAAGGCCCAACCCTGGAGTTACTGGCATGATTATGTTCACAGATCAGGTCAGAGAGTCCCTTCTCCACAGCAGCTGTTTATAAAGTGTTCATATCTTGCGGAGAAGCCTTTTCACACTTAAAACAGTTTCAGAAACTTCTTGAGACCTGTGTTTGTTTAATTCCCAAGGCTCATGGGCCTTTCTCTTCCTCCAAGAAGAACATTTCAGTTCCGAGGAAACTGGAAACACAGATTTGTGGTACCACACTGCATTGGGTCTCTTTTAATTTAACAATATATTATAGATATTATCCACCTTGATAATTATTCTTTCCAATGTGATCATAATGAAATAATAATAATCACTCTAACAGAAATTAAAGTTTACTTGATAGTCTTATTTTGAATATTATCAAATAATCTTTGATGCATAATAAAAAGTTAGAATCTAATATATGTATTTATTTCATTGTGTATATTTATTGTACATGGGAATGCATTACATAAATGCTACATAAGGGTATCGTCATATAAGAAGGTATTATACATTGAACATTCCTTCTGCTTTTTTCTCATCTGTCTTCCTATTAATGGTGCATTTTGTTTCCCTAGATAATTTCATTTCTACTTTTATATCACATATATATGATTTTTTTCTGGCTATATAAAATCTAGGAACCACAAATGAGCAGGAACATATGATGCTGTCTTTCTGAGACTGATTTAATTTGCTGCTGTTTGCATCCAATTTCCTGCGAGATGCAAGACTCGTAACTTTCTTCTTTCTGGCTGAATAAATTCTGTGTACAAACATCAATTTTTTGTTATCTATTGCTCATCTGTTGGACACACTGGTTTATTACATAACTTGTCTATTATGAATAATGCTTCAATAAATATTGATGCACAATAATTAATGGAATGTTGACTTGGAATGTTTTGGATACATACCTAGTGGCAAAGGTGGGTCATATGGGAGATGTACAAAAGGTAATTTTGTTGGGTATAGTAGTCTAGGATGCTAGCTGTCTTTTTAGAACATGAAACATGTCTTTGTTCGCTTTCCTGGCTTTTATATTTTCTGCTGTGAAATTTGCTGTTATTTTCATGTGTCAGCTTTCATGACTTACTGTTTCTCTTTCTATGCTTTCAGTAGTCTTTATTTGCATGGTGTATTTGGTGTTTTGACTATGATGATTATGATATGGAAAGGGTTCTGATCTTATCTTTTGAGTGTTCTACATACGTCATGTACCTGAACTGTCATCCCTTTTGCTATATTTGGAAACTTATCTACTATGATTTTATTAAAAATGATTTCTACTTTTGGCATCAAATTCTTCTTCTTTGCCAAAGAATTATGCATTTGGACTTTTCATAGTATTTTGTAGATGTGCATCTTCTACTTATATCTTACTATTAATTTGTCTCTCATCCAAATATTCCAGTTCTTTTACTAATCTGTAATACCAGATGCTTTGTCCTCCCTTTGATTCAGAGATTTTTAAATTTATCTTAGTGAACCTTTTATTACCAGTATGACAGTTTGCTCCTGCCTCACTGTGTCCATGTACTTCCTGTATTTCACTTTCAGATCCTGCATTAACTTCACTATTCCATTCAGTTGTTGAGTTCTCTTGGAATTCATTTAGAGGTTTGAGTCCTCTCAATTCTTTTTGAATATACGTATAATTGTCCTTTTGAATTTCCTGTTTGGGAGTTCATTTAATTAAGTCTTTTTGGAGGACATTACAATGGACACATATTTTTTGATTGTTTTGTTTTTTCATGTTTCTTGTGTTTTTGCATTGGGACTTGTATAAACTGGGATTAGTTTTTTTAGTTTTTTTAATACTTAGTGGTATGAATTTATTTTTTAATTTACTTTATATCCAAATCATAGCCCCTCCTTCCTTTCTTTTTAGCCCCATCCCTACAAATCCCTTCTACTACTCCCTGCCCCCAGTGACTGTTATTCTTTCAGTGGAAATGTTGACAATGTTCAAGATGGATGGGGTTGTGGTTGAGTTGAGGCTCTGTTATCTGCTTAGTCTTGGTGCTAGGGGACCAGGATAATCTGCAGTCCTCCCATCCGAGTAATATATGTTCTGTAAAAAGTCACTATCAAAGGGTAGTTTCACTGTGAAAATACAGTAACAGTGAAATAAAGAGCCAACCCTTAAGCATTGTTCATTTTAGAAAATAAAAGAACACCAATGGTATTGCCTATACAAATATGTTAGTTACTGTGGGTATGAGCAGAAAGAAACAAATCTGGGTAAGAATAGTCATTAGGATTGGGTTGATAAAGAGAAAGCAAATAGAAAATGGAAGCAGTAGAGAAAAGGGGACATGGAAAATGAATAGTTTTGAATAATGTTATAATAAAAATTAGAGGTAAATAAATGCTGTCGGAAACCTAAAATAGCACCAGATGTTCAGCTAGGTTCTGTTCTCTAGGAAGGTGTATTAGAACAACAACAACAAAAAAAGAGAGAAGGAGGAAAGGAAGAGAGAGAGAGGGAGAGGGAAAGAGAGACAGATAAGGAGACCCACAGAGACACAGAGACACACAAAGAGGTACACAAACACACACACACACACACACACACAGAGAGAGAGAGAGAGAGAGAGAGAGAGAGAGAGAGAGAGAGAGAGAGAGAGAGAAATATGATTACAAGAATGTAGGATGGTTTGTGCTAGATGACATTAGAAATTAAACAAAGAATGATACTCAGGAGTATATAGAGAATGGCTGTTTCTGCTATCTTGACTCTAAGAGTTCCAACCCAGGTTCTCAGACACCTATCATTTTCTTGCATTGTCCTTTTGGTTGTCAGGCTTGGATGGTAATATCATTACTAATGGTCCTTCACGGGTCACTTACTAATTCTAACCCTGTTGTGGGTGGACCTTTAGGGATGAGTTGTGAATTCAATTCTTTCCTGTGGGTCCTCTTTAGTGAGGTTAGATAACAGATACTGGCTCTGTTAGTGGGTGGACCATCACAGGTTGTGTCCCAGATGCTGGTTACACCTCTGGGTGCCTTTCTAGATGTTGGATATATTGTTTGGTCTCCTGTATGTGCTCCTTTATAGACTGGCTTCAATAAGGTTTCTTCTTCATTGGACAATGAACATCCCTGGTTCAAGGTTCCCAGGAGTCTGGTGGTCTTCTTCAGGTCTTCTTCAGAATGGTGTGTTTTAAGAACACCATTCTGGGATACTATTTATTTTACAAGTTTATAGAGGACCCGAGATCAGCTAACTGCCAATGCAGCAGGGTTCATTTTACATGGTTACTCACTGCTGTTTTGGTGCAACAGTGAACAGAATGGGTTGTCTCCCCTTTCTCTCTCTCCCCCCTCTATCCTTCCCTTTCTCTTCCTCTCTGTGTCTGTGACCTCAGCACAGTTTTCCAGAGCTTCTCTTCAGTGTGGTTCTAATCATTTCTTCTCACTCAGAGCTGGGGAGTTCCACATAGCCAACAATCTCTCTGAAGCAGACTCTGGCTTCTCCTCCTTGTTCTACTTTGTAACCTTTCCTATTTGGCTTTGCCACTACTCTAGGTATTTTTGTTGTCTGTGACTTCTTTAGGTTCACTGTTGTCCAGTTTTCTCAGTCACTCCCCAGAGACTGCAGCTGACTGTACCTGTGTGTCATCTGCCATCATCCAACAAAATTGGAAAAATTTTATATCTTTTGACTGTAGAGATTTTCCTAAGACTTGGTGTTTTTATAGACTCCCTTCTGCCTGCTTTCCTCCTCCTGTGACCCACAAGGAATATTCTACATAGTTGTCATTGCCAATTTTGGCTTCTGAGGACAGTCAATTCATGAGCAGCAACTTCCCTGACAGTTTGTATTTTTCATATTTAATATCCTGATAATTTCTATTTTATAAATACTGCCACAGTTGTCTTGCACTCTCACACTTTATTTTACCATGATTCCTTCTTTTAAATATATTAACCAAAAGTATAAGGATTGAGTTGTTGTATCCTTTAATTTTTACTTCCATTACTAAATGGTTAACACTGCTCCCTCCAGTTGTCTGTAGGAATTGAGCTATGAGAGGTCATGGTGACTATTAATCTGATTGGACTGTGAAAACTAATTCATTGTGTGTCTGTGAAGGTAGGTCTAGACTACTAAGGGACAAGACCATCGCTGAAGGTGGGCACCATCCCCTTGCTTAGACAATCTTTCTCTGGTTTCTTACCCACCCCTATTCAAAGTTGTGAGACCATGGCTTATATCTGTACCTGGACAAATATTTCTCCTTCTAAGTTGTTTCTCATAGACAAGTATCACAGTGATGGAAAGTCTGACTAACACTTATGCTAATGTATTTCCACATTTTTTTATTCCTCAGATGTTGCTGTTAATGTTCTTTAACTAAAAAGGGACACAGAGTTCTATGTATACTTCTTAGTTGAGTAGATATGAACTTGTACTATGTACTTATTTTTGGTATTGAGGTTTGAGCCTAGGACTTATTCTTGCTAGGCAAACCCACTGAAGAATATCCACAGTCCTTTGTTTTTACTTTTATGTTGGTGTTTATACAGGTTCATACTAAATTCCCCAGGTTGGCCATGAACTCTTTCTATAGTTCAATCAGGCCTTTCTTGTACATTCCTTTTGAGTCAGACTCCAAGGTAGAACCTTTGACATTTTAGCTTAGGAATACTCCTGAGGCCATTGGTAAAAAATTCCAGCATCTTTATAAATCTAATGATAAAAAGGCAAATCATGAAAACAACTGAAACTCTTCCTTAGGGTTGGATCCTGTGTAGCCAAGATTAATCTTTAACTTGCTATGTAGTGCAGGCTACCCTTGAACTTCTAGCTTCCCTACAGATGGGATACAGACACATTCAACTATATTTGGATAATATTTTAGTTTTGCTCTCTGCAAACCCTTTAACTCACTCCCATCAACTCTTTTTTAATTCCGTGGCCTCTATTAATACCATTTTTACTGTATGAATATATATATATATATATTGTGTATATATCCATATATGTATACATACATGTATACATATATATATACATATATATATACATATATATATATATATATATATATATAGTTACAAGCTCCTTTACTGGTTTTCTAATCCCAAGTGTTCAGCTCTGGACACAAATAACAAATACATATACACATGAGCAATGCTTAATGAACTCAGTAGGTTTACTTTCTGTCTGTCTGTCTGTCTCTCTCTCTGTATGTGTATAACAATATGTTAAATATTGTTGAATATTTAATAAGGTGATGAACTTCAACGAGTGGAGGACATAGGATGGGAAATGTATGAGGTCATCAAGTGTAAAATTATTTTTTAAAATATTTTAATCCATTTTACGTTGAGTTTTTTAACTGTCAGAAAATTCTGCCTTACTTGTTTGCATGTGGACATCTAAGTTCCTTCATAGATTTTATTGCAACTATTGTTTGATCTCTAATATTTGATATTTGCATTTTGTCAAAAATCAGTTGGGATAACTTACTCCAGCTCTTGGACAGCCCCGCGTTTTATGCTCACCCCAGCTCTGCAGCAGTATTCCGAAGTCTAGGACTATAGTGCTCCCTTTGTTCTTTTGGGTCAAGGTCACTTGGTACATATTCAGTGTTTTGCAACTCTATATCAATTTATGATTTTTCCCATTTCTCTGAAAAATGCTGTTGGTATCATGATTGGAGGTTGCCTTGGACCCTGATTAATTTAGTTATGCAGACGTTTTAACAATATTGACTTTTACATCCTTGAACAGTGATATTTCAGTCTTCTGGCATGGTTGATAAAGTTTTAGTTCACGTTACTGATAGATCTGGGAGGTTTCTTAGTGTCACCAGTTTTTAGTCATTAGATGTTAGTAGTTTTTAAGATATTACAGCTTTGTCAAATTTGAAACATAAATTTGTGTCATTTATGAAAAATATATGAACAGCTAGAGACACCCTTAAAGATTATTACCATTACTGCAGCTTTGCGATGTAGAAACAGGAAATCTGACAGTCTTTTTCACAGCATTTCTGTAAAGTAGAAAAAAACGTATGGGTTAGTTATAATGCATGGAGATGCATTACTGAATAGAATTCATATAAGTGAGAACTTCCATTTTTGATCAGGTTTTAAGGAAAATTGAAAATTCCTCCAGCAATAGCATTTGGGTGACATTTTCTGTTCCAAGCATCACAGGGCACGGCTATGCCATAAAACCACCCCATGATGGACTGCAGTGCATGGCAGAAGTGCACATAAAGATGATGTTTACATAAAAAAATGTAAAAAGTGTAGCCATTGATAGAAGTAGCTGTGAATGTATCCCATAAGTATCCCAAGATGATCAAATTCAATGTGTTTTTCTTCTCTGTAATTCTTTTCTGGTTCTCCACACTGTCTGGTTTACTCCGGTAACACGCTGTACACTACAATAGAGAAGTTGGAATAGAAATGTCAGTCATATGCATTTGTGACCAAAAAGTACTTTTTAACGTTGAAAGCTCTATGGACATTTGAAGTCATTTCTCAGGCTCTTCTGGGGCACGGAGGGTTTGGTTTAAAGAGAGGTTCTAAGGCTTTCAGGTTAGTATAACTATTGGCTATGCTTTTTTAATTATTCCATTTAACTCAAATAATAATCATTGCTTAGTTTTTAATCAGTCCCATGACCTGCCTACTTTGGTATCATCAAAGACCTTAAAGAGAAATGATAGAGTGAAAGGAACTGAAATAAAATTGACTAGATTAATATTAATGAGAAATAGTGCCTTTGCTAGAAAAGATGTAGTCAGCATGACCCTTCTGCAAAATTGAACCATAATTTAGATCATGTTATCCCAAAAGAAATACATAGATGATTTTAAAGGATTAATTTCCTCATTGCTTTATTAAAAAGCCAGTTAATTAATTGAATGCAAATTCTAGAGCTGGAACACCACCATGATAGTTAGTTAAACACAGTAAAAATGCATATGTACAATATAGTATATTAAGCTAATACAGTGACTAATAACATTGCAGACAGGTAATAAATGCCTGACAAATGAGTGAATAAAGTGAATAATATTCAGGTGCACTTGATGTCTCTGAGTAGGTGGTTTGGTGATTATGGCTATGAGAAGAAACTCATTTATTATACGTGGGCTAAGAGGGACTTGGCATTAAAACCATCAATGGTATGTGAAGATCATACTTCTTGCTAATACTAATTTTATCCTTCTTTTCTACTAATGTAAACATGACCACCCCTCTTCCTTTGAGCCCTTGTATTAATTTCTGTCTCACTCATTTAGCACTTCATTGTAACATAAATCTTCGTTTATTACTGTAAAATCCATGACCTAATGTAGAGTTCCAGCTCTTTTTAGTTTTAGAACATTCTCATTCAGATTCTCAACGTTTCTTCTGTCTCTTGCTCTCTTTCTTTCATGTAGGTCTCCATGTCCTCTCTCTTTCTACCCAAGATAAAACTTTCCCAATTGCAAAAGGCATGGGTTCCTGCTACAAAAAGATCTGCATACCTCTTGCAAGAAGAAATCTAGTTACTTCTTTTACTCCTGCCCTCCTCTCCCCTTATTAATCTTGTTCAGCTGTGTTCTCTCTGTGGTAGTCATAGCACCTAGAGACACTTGATCAGTGACATTAGTCCAGCATTAATCTTATTTTCAATCATCACTATGTCCTTTCAGGCCTCTATCATCTGCTCTTTGTTTCACTTTTACTACTTCTTCATGTTGACAACTCAAAAGGAAACTCCTGCCACATGGAGCAACACAGATTTATGGGTCTGTAATCCTTTTAAGTATCAGAAAGTATACTTTTAAGTATCATTTAGCTTATGAGACATTTATTTTGTTTACACAACATGTACACACATACATGTCCACATATAGGCTAAAAGTGTAACATGTGAAAATACCATTCACACAATACGTTGAACTACATCTATAAGTTTGGGAAACTTTTCTTAAGACAGATCATAGCTGATTAATATGCAACTGTAACAGATCAGAAGAAAGTTCTGTAGGGTCAATAATGAATATAATAAGACATCCAGAAACAAAAGGAATAGAAGATAATCCCAAGTAGATCTATCTGACTTGAGGTATTTTTAAAACAGTTTAAACAGATTTTAATGAAAGAATTAAAAAGTACAGTGGCTACACTTTTAAACACAGGTGCTTAGCTCTATATTATATCTTCCATGCCCAAATGATTTAATTTCATTAAATAACATGGAATCTGAAATTTCCTCCCATGCCACTGAGAAATCTATGTATCTGAAAATTATCCCCTTCACCTAAAGCTTAGTTAAATATTTTCTACATCTGAATCTGTTGCATATGCCTATTACAGTTCAAGTGTGAAATGTCCCATCATATATGAAGGCTTGGTCCCCAGCTGGTGCCACTGATTTTGGAGATGTTTCAAATTTGAGGAGGTAGTGCCTAGTGGGATGAATAATGTCACTAGAGGAAGCATACCCCGAAATAATTGTGTGTGGTCTCTCCTCCTTTCTCTCCTCTTACCTTCTTTGCCACCTCTTCTTCCCCATCTGCCTTCTCCTTCCCTTCTTCCTCCTCCTTCACTTCTTTCTCCTCCTCTTTCTTCCTGAATGAGACACTTTGCTTCATCATATGCTCCCTGTCACTTAGTGCTCAGCCTCCCTTAGACCACTAGACCACTTAGACCAGGACCCACTAACTGCAGCCATGGAGAATGTGAACCCAAATAAATTGTTTCTTCCCCCAGTTATTTCCCTAGAGTGGTTGTCATAGAAACAGTCTGACCAGCCTTTATATGTAGGCCAATCGTTGAGGCTCCAAGAAAGGTGTGAAGTGATGCTGTGGTTTCATATTCTTGAGTTGGTGACAGTCTATGGTCAACTCTCAACATCTCACACAGTAGCACTTTTTCACGTCTTTTGTTATTTTGTTAGCTTTCGTCATTTCAGCTTGAGTTCGGCTCAACTTTCATTAAGCTCTGCTCAGGCCTGACTGCTGTTAACAGCATATGCATTTTTCACTCAGCACTCTTACTAGGGAATTTTGCCCCTTTATTTTCCCTTCTGCTTCCACCTTCAATCTTACACATTGTCTTCTCCATATTCTGTTTTCTCCCACTGAGCCATTTAACTATCCCTTCAAGGTTTGAAAGCTAAACAAAATGATCTAGTTTTAAAAATTGTTATATAAGAATTTTGTATTGAATTATATCAAGAGTGGAATAATCACATTTACATCCTTATGGAAGGGCAGGTAGAGAGAAGACATGAAGCCTCTGAGCTCAGACCTGCATGGTGAGTCAGTACATTAGCCTAGGCACATGAGCCCGCTGTTGACTTGACAGTAAAAGAGCACAGAGCACTTGCCTTAGCTGTGTCAACCAGATGCGGAGAGTGAAAGTGCCTGGAAAGGCAAAATATGCTACAGACATGAGTGATGATAAACGTGCATCTGGTTTACATTGCTGGGCAGGATGGCGAGGGAGCTCACTGGCAGTAATGTATTAAAGGCTGACATCTGAGATCAGGGAGCTGAAATAAATTAAGTCCTAAGTTTCTTTAGGGTGGCAGTTTCTAGAAAATGATGTATGTTGTCAAGACAATTGTATTTGGAAGAGGACCAGAGCAATAAGTGGAAAATGTGGTTCTGAGTTGCTGAGACATTGAAATAGAAGGACCATCCAAAGTATCTAATGTAATACACAGTCCTGTGATTTAGAAAGATGATGGGTGAGTCCATTAAGGCTGTAACTTAGAATATTCAGCAAAAGCTTCCTTAACAACTTATTGTATAGTGCATTCCTTTGGAAAGTTTCCCTGTCATCTGCAGTTCAGTTTTGGGAGTTAGAGAAAACAAAGAAGGAAAAACAAAAACAAGAAAATGGAAGTAGATGAGTAAAACATACATTTAGTTGTGAGCACTGAAGAAATGGCAGCAGGAAGAGGGCAGAGGGCATGTCTGGAGCGAGGAAGTGTGACCAGAGAGCCCAAACAGTCAGGGCTAGATGGATTCAGCTGGTGCACTTATCAGCTAGCCACATTGATTTGTTAGACATAATAAAAATAGCTTCATTTATCTTATTTCATTATCTCTCCTAATATTTTCTGAATACTGCTGACAAGAGCTTCCCTTACATCCTGTCCAGCATAAGCAAAATCAGCTTTTACATACATTTTAAAAAGTATAATGAAATATAGCTTTGTTATATTGGAGATTTAAAAAGCATAGCGTAAACTTAATTTAATGTGAATATTAGTTTGATCACATCGCACTTACTTTTGAGTGTGACTGCCAAACCTTAAAGACAGCCTTTCAGCTTCCATATATTTAGAAGAATGCTGGATTAATATATTCCTCCAACAAAACCATCACATTCTTAAATCTTGCTAAAAGTGTAGTTACTCTATAGTCCTAGTTGGATGCATAGGTTAGTGATCTTTACTTTGCCTCACTTCTCTCTTCAGATCTGATGTACTTATGTCATCACTATAAAATGATGCACAAAATATTGTATACAGTTGTCCAATATAGCACAATTTTCCAACCACGGTGTAATTATGGCTACTACCCACCATTGACAGCCATCTGCAGAAAGATACATCAGGGATTTAGTTATAGAGAGGAAAGTCTAATTGTACTCAAGGATTCTTGTGTTCTTTACTTTGTTCAGTATTTGGATTATTTACGCATTTACCTTTCATTCAGATAGTCCTGGGGTAGGTGATAGGAGGACATAGGAAGAGAAGGAGAGAAAGAATAAAATGTTGACATTTAATGAATTCATATGAGAGCCAGGTAAGAATTCACTGTATTTTTGTTGCAATTTCCCCATAGGTATTGTATTCAAATGAAAAGGTCTTTAAATTTATTTTTTGAGAATTTCATGTGTGATTACTTTGTATCTCCCTCCTTCTCTCCTCCTTTGCATTCTCCCTGTGTTTGCCTTACTCACACTTCCTCTCAACTTCATGATCTCTATTTTTAATTACACACACACACACACACACACACACACACACACACACACACACCATACTACACATTGTGTCACTTGTACATAGATGTTTTAGATCTCATCATTTGGTGTTGGATAACTAATTTTCAGCCTCATCTCTGAGGAAGACTGACTCTCAGAAGTCATTAATTTTCTGCAGGTTTTCATTTAGGGTTGGGACTTTGTGAGATTCTGTCCTCACATTGGCCATGTCAGCTAGGGGTTGCCATTGTTCAGCTCTTGTTTGAGCAAGTATACAAAATGAAATGTTTATATGATGACTTTATTAGAAATTTACCACCTTCTATTATTTTTACTACATTATCTTCTAACATTACCTTGATATTTATATTTTCCTCTGTATATTAATCTTAAAATGCATCTTATTATTTATTTACCATGGTGTTATTTGGATCTTTGTTAAGTCCTTTGTCAACATTTGTCATTCATTGTGGGCATTTAAGATTCATCCATGAGCAAAACAAATGAAGGCTGCCATGTTTTTAGTTCACATTCCAGCAGCGAAGTGGTGATGGTGGTGTGACATATAATAAAAACGGTAAACGGTAAATGAGTAAAACTGTTATAGTCTGTGAGAAGGTCATTGATGTGGAAATACATGGGAACCTAAGAGTGATAGACTGAAGTGACAAAGGACAACTGTTTTAGGTATGGTATTTCTAGGAGACATTCTAAAGAATGTGAAAATTGAACAGCCTTAAAATATAAATAGGGATTACTCCCTGGCAATGGGCAAAAGGATGCTTTGTTGGTGGTGTTGTTCTTATATCACTCATGGGCAGAACGAATGTCAGTCCTTTGTTCATCCTACTTTAATGCCTACCTTGGTGACCAAACTGTCTTATGCAAAGGACTCATAAAAATCTAATCCAATCCAATCCAATCCACATGGCATAGGAAAAACGAAGACAGACAGAGACCTGTGGACCTCCATGCCACCCAGAGACATGTCCTCCAGTGCACAGACAGGTGGGCCATAGACATGTCATTTAGCACAGATGGAGGATATCACCCAGGAGCCTGACAGCCAGGTGGCAGCCTGCAGCAGGAGTCACCAAAATATGAGAGCATGTAGTGGCCAGATGGGAAAGGGAAACGGCAGCTTGAGCATTATAAAGAGAGATGGAACTGGAAACTTGAGAGTGGAGAGGAGTAGTTTGTTGTGAGTGTCCAGCTTTGCCACCTAGGACTATGGTGAACTCCTAATTAGAGCTATCACTGAGGGCTCTGTCTGAGTGTCAATGTTCATGACTCCTATTACCACTAGAGAACATGAGGATATCCCTGGTCGGAGGCAGCTGCTGGTGGCCATATGGATATCCAGGAGCTGTGCACAACTGGCCCTGCCCCTCATTAGATGCAGCACTCTGGAGAGCTGGCCCCATCCCTACTGGCTGCAGGACTTGAACACAGGGCCTGGTGCCTTACTAAGGCTGCACAGTGGAGCTGGCCCTGGTGATTGGGGTGAAGGTGTGGGGTTGGGTTATGTGGGTGAGCCTGCCTGGAGGGTGTGAGTTTGGGAGAGCTGACTCTAACACCACTCATATGCTGTGGGGTGGTACTAGTGCAGAGGTGATATGCTATCCTCCCGCCCCTGCCTCCTACCTTAGTCAGGAAAGCTGGCCATAGGTCATGATCTCAGGAGAGCTAGCCCTGAGCATTCCTCAGGAGAGCTAGCTACAGCACTCAGGAGAAAATGCCCTACACCTTGACCGGGTAGCACAGCAGAGCAGACCTTGGTGGCAGGGAGATGCAAGTGAGCCATCCCCAAGGGTGAGAGCATGAGATTGTTGGCTCTGCCACTCATCTTCCATGAGGTGGCACGGGCACAGGGGTGATGCTTCCTACCCCCATTCTTTACCACCTGGGAGAACTAGTCCTGGGGTCCTGAGAATAGGTGAGCTTGCCCTGTCCTTCACCAGCTGCAACCTTCCTAAGGGTGTGCCCTGCACCTTATCTGGACAGCACAGTAGAGCTGGCCCTGGTGGAGTGGGTGTAGGTGAGCATGCCCTAAGGTTGTGAGAGCAGGAGAACTGGCCCTGCCTCCTACCAATGGCAACATGAGGTGGTCTAGCTGAACTAGAGCTGGAGAACTTACCCTGGTGGGTAGATAAGGCAGAGCCAGCATGCTGACTATCTCAGCTACCCAGGCCCAGATCCAGGGCTCTGATTGGTTCACCCTAAAATCTGTATTATCTGCCAATGGATGGGACAAATGAAAGGTCCAGTCCTGTTGATCCAAGGCTTCAGGATCTCCACGACACAGAGCAACTACAGGGTAATCAGGAGGAGTTTCCTGGTGAGGATCCTATATTGATAGTGTTACAGAAGCCAGGGATCTCAAAATAGACCGATGACTTCTTTCAATGAACATTTGCAAGTGAAGATGTATGGACAGCGGGATATACTGTGGAACACACTGTGACATATTACAGTTTCTGTGATAAGATATTTTCTATGCTTTGTCATTGTCATTTGTGTGTGTGTGTGTGTGTGTGTGTGTATTATTTTGAGTGGGAGGCTGTAAGGACGAAGAGTAGATATGAGGAGACAGGGAGTTGAGTGGGCTGGGGTACTTAATATGAAGCTCACAAAGAATCAATAAAAAGTTAAAAAAATAGATAGGGATTATTTATATGGATATTTAGAGAATGGTCAGTCTAAATGCCCATGTGTATGTGGCTTATGTGTTCTGTCAATGTTCGGAGGCAGTGAGCCTGAAGTAGAATAGACAAGCAGGATAGTACTGAATGTAGAAAGTGACATTAAAGAAAGAACAGAGGGCCAGGACATCGGAGAGCTTGTTGGTGACTTAAATAAACTGGGCTTTCATTCAGAGTAGAAGGTATATTTACCAAAGGGAGTTACCCAGACCTTTGACGTGACTTGCTGTGAGAAGGGTTCTTAGAGGCAAGTGGTAAAAACAAATAGAATAGCATCCACTGCAAAATCCAAGCCAGATTATAGTGATTCAGACCAAGACAGTAGCGATTGGAGTGGGGAGAAGTGCTGGGATTCTCAATGGTTTTGAAGATTGAAGCAAAAAATTTGTGTAATCTTAGTTTTGAAAAGTGGTAAGGCACAGATGTCCCTAGACTTTTCATGATGAATAGGAAAGGACAAGTGGACGTCAGTTAATGAAGACACTTCAACAGAACAAGCTTAGAAATGGGATAGTTCTGGTATTCATGTTTTTACAAGATGGGCTGTAATAGTAATGTTCATCGTTCATCTAGGGAAGATGTTAAAAACATAGATGCATATCTCTACCCAAATTACTGTTCAATAATAATAATATGGAACATTGAAAATCAGTTAATATTCTTCTTCATGCTCTATTTTCATCTCTGGAAATCTTCATCTTATTCTTAATGTAGAGTTCTGTTACTTTACAAAAATGAAAATGAACGAATACAGAATTTGTCAATTTACTCTTAAATGAATTAGTACTTTTTGATGCACAGTTCCATATAACTTTGAACAGATAAGGGTATCTATGATGCTACAATACCTACTTTTTAAGGTAATCTAAGTTCTTGTAGGATATCTTTTTACTAAAGGTTCATTGTGACGAATGTATCATTGTTATCAGAGACATTTCCATTAGGGAAAGTTTGATCCTTTTATTCTAAAGCAATACAACTATAATGAATAAGTATTTAATTTCACAGAAACTATTAGACCATATATCCTATTGGAAAGCTTTGTTACATAAATTGTACATAAATCTTGACATTTTAGTGCTTAGTTCTCATCATTGGAATATAGAAAGGTTAGTTGAAGTTATCTATTTGGCATGGCACTAGAGACATTCCATTGTTCACTAATAAACACTTACTTGGGCTGCATTAAACAGGGCCACATATAGTACCCTGATTGTGATTAGTGTTTCTCTTCTGTTTTTTTGTGACAAATGTTTAGACCATATCATTGTGGTATCCTCTTTCATTTTATAGCCTCTCCATTTTTAGGCTAAGGAAACTGATTCCCATATTGTTGCTCAATGTGTAAGGACTTCCTTAGTTTATCATTGTGGATGATTATGTCACTGGAGCAGCTGCAAATACTTAAATGTAAGTCATCTACATATGTCACCATGGATTTCTTCTCGCATATACTTCCACCACTAGCCGATGATGATGAAATATTTAACTCATAGAAACACAGAAGTATGTTTAATTAGTTCTAATAATAATGTATGACTAAAAGGTAACATCTAGGAGGAATTTTTAGGAAATCTTAGGAGAAATAATACAGTGTGGAAACTTTGCTAGAGCCATGTTAGAATAGAGATCAGATCCATGCTGGATTAGCTTTCAATAAACCATCTGGATTCATAACTATAGAAAGCTGGAAGAAGGAAAAGACATTGGCGTTTTGTGGACAGTTGAGATGTAGCTGACGTGCTGACTTTTGAATATCAGTTTACAGATTTGTCAGAGTATCCAATGAGGGCAATAAGACATTAGTGCCAATACAAGGATGCAGAAGCTATGAGAGCATTTAGATGTGACCTAAATACAGTAATGAGAAAGTGAGAGATCTGCGATTCTATCCCAGTTTCGCTTACATCTTAGTTGGCCTCAGTTCTCTCATCTTATAATTGAGGAAAATAGAGATAGTTAATGGACTCCCTGTCAGGGAGGTGATTGATAGCAGAATATGAGTTAGAACTCCTGCTTTGTATAGATTCTTGTCTTTCACACTAGTCTTTCATCTTGAAAGTGCTGAAAGTTTACAGCATGCGGTGGTTTGCAACATTTTGAAATTATAGGGAGTGTGTCATAACTTAAATTTCATTGACAAAAGATGACCCTGGGTTTTAAAAATAAGAAAAGGTTATTGTTTTGTTTGTTTTTTGCATTTTGAAAACTTAGCTCTGTTATTACTTCTTTATCTGTTTTGGGTATGTGGCTTTTTCTTCTATGGCCTTTAAGCAAGGCTAGTATGTCGGCAATACCTCTTGCTACATTGCCTTTAGAAGAAAAAGACAGTGTAGTAACTGGTGATGATGGTAAATAAATTTTAGTGAAATTTTCCAACTTTGCATGCAGGGCTTAAACATTCAAGACAGAATTATATAGTGACTGTCAGCTGCACATCAGGTATTATAAAGGTCTAGGTCTAAAATTGATTGAAATATCTGGATTTTAGATGTTCTAAAGCTACCCAGAGTGAAAAACTCATGCAAGTAAATTCTATTCCTTCCAAAATCAAAGTAAACACAGGCAGTCTTCTCCCTCAAAGCCAGTGTTGGTAAAAATATAAAAGAAAACAAAGAATTTTTAAAAATCCATGGGTAGACAGAGGTTGTTTGGATTGTTGACAGTCTGAGCTATGCATCAGCAGGGAGGCTGCAAGAGGTCAATATAGGGAAAGAAAGTAGTTTGACATTTGCTCTTAAATTCTTATCTGCGTTTGCAGATAAAAACTGCCAATGACACCCAAGGCCTGACTGGTTACCATGGGAATTGGCATTCACACCATGCATAGAGTTCTAGTACCCACATCTTGATGAGTCTTGGATGTTTCTAGATACCTGCAGTAGCAGCAACAACATCAACTGCAGCAGCAGCAGCAGCAGCAGCAGCAGCAGCAGCAGCAGCAGCAGCAGCAGCAGCAGCAGCAGCAGCAGCAAGAATATAAGCTCACAGACCAAGATAATGACATATGAGATTTCATAGAATAATCACTTCAAAAGGGGTGGGGGAGAAAAAAAAACCTCAAATAGAGATTACAGATGTTATGTAAGTCATGAAAATTTCAGATAAACCATAAATCATAATAAAAACTCAAGGTAAAGTATGAGCATTACAAAAAACAAGAGACTATATAAAGAACTGATTATTTGGTATTATAAGTAAATATTTAAAGTGAACCCCAAAAGTGGGATTAGTAATAGAATGAATACATCTTAGAAAAACCAACTAGGTCACTGAAGGTATCAGAATTCTTCTGGGAGGAAACAATTTGCATATGTGTATATGTCGATGAGATGAAAGAGAACTGAAGGCTAATGTCTAGAAGACAAGGGTTTCAGAAACCAGGCTGGCTGGACGGCTCGGCAAGTACAGTCTCCTGCTGCTGAGACCAAGGACCAGAGGTCCCTCCCTGGGCATAAATGGTGGAAGGAGAGGACCAAGTTGTCCTATGACTTAACGCATGCACACATACAAAGTAAACCTGAAATTAGGGTTTCAAAAATTTAAAAATGTTACACATATAGGAAATAAAATTTAAACATGATATTCAGAAATTAAAAACCTGTAGAGGTGATTAAATTATTTCATTATTTCACTGAGAGCTTTGCATAACATTTTGATCATATTCATCCCTCCCCAACTCTTTCCAGATCAGTCTCCTTCTCTACCCACCCAACTCTACCTACATTTTTCCCCCAAGGAAACTTTCAAGACACATTGTGACTACTAAATATGAGATACATGGTTTTCCACTGGGATGTAGTTGACTTAGCAGAGGCTACACTCCTAGGGAACACTGTCTTCTCCCTCTCCCAGAAGTTATCAATTGCCAATAGCATCACAGCTAGGGATGGGTTATGTGCTCAGCTGTCTTCTCCATGGTGGGATTTGGACTGGCTTTGTCTTACACACGTCTAATGCATTCTTTTATAACTGTGGTGAGTTCATATGTGCAACTGCCCCACTGGGCCAAGAAGACAGTTTCTTTGGTAGTCTACCTCCTCTTCTGCAATGATTTTTAAAGAGAATTATTTAAGTAGATTTCACAGGAAAAATTTTAAAGGTGATTAAGCTAGGAATAATGGGTCAAAGTGATCGGATGGAAAAATAAAGATTCACGGAAAGATACATTATAGAAAATTCAGATTATAAGTGAAAGGGTTAATGAGATGAATTAGTGGATAGAGGGGATTGCTGCTAAGCCTCATAGTTCAAGTTGATCCAATGTTGAAAGGTCAAAATGTGTTGTGGAAACAGTCTTCTGATCTTCACATATAAGCCTTCACGCACGCGCACACACACACACACACACACACACACACACACACACACACACACAAAGGAAAGAAAGAGAGAGAGAGAGAGAGTGAGAGAGAGAGAGAAAGAGAGAAATGTTTTGTTTTGTTAAAAGAAAGTATAAAAAAATTTTAGAAAAAGTCTGAAGTGAAAAAGTAGCTCCTAGGAATTTTTTTTTTAATAGAGAAGGAATGGCCATTCAGAGTCTGCCCCAAATGGGGATCCAGCCCATATACATGTAGCCACCAAACCTGGACAATATTGATGAAGCTAAGAAGTACATGCTGAAAGGAGCCTGATATAGCTATCTTCTGAGAGGCTCAGCCAGAGCATGACAAAAACAGAGACGAATGCTAGCAACAAACCATTGAACTAAGAAGGGGGTCTCCATTGGAGGAATTAGAAAACGGATTGAAGGGCTGAAGGGGTTTGCAACCCCATAAGAACAACAACACCAAACAACCAGAGCTCCCAGGGACTAAAGCACTATCCAAAGACTATACATGGACAGACCCATGGCTCCAGCTGTATGTGTAGCAGAGGATGGCCTTGTTGGGCACGATGGGAGTAGAAGCTGTTGGTCCTGCCAAGGGAATTGACTGGTGGAAAGTTCCTTTCAGGGTCTATTTGGGCTAGGACTATTTATGGCAAACAAGTATAATTTGTGGATTAAGGAGAAATGATTCAATAAGAAATGTCATGTAATCTAGACAATTTTAAATAAGTTGTTTATTTTTTACATATTCATTTTACTTCCTGTTCACTGCCATCCTCCTGGTCACCTAGTCCCCCAATCTTCCTCTTCCCCCTTTTCCCTTATATTCTGAGCAAGTGACTTCCTTTCTATCCCATGGTATCCCTCCACCGTGGCACTTCAAGTCTTTGAGAGACTAGATGCTTCCTCTCCCACTGAGGCCAGACAAGGTAGCCCAGCTAGACAAACATATCCCACATGCGAGCAACCTGCTCCAATTGTTCAGGACCCAGTGAAGACCAAACTTCACATCCATTACATATGTGCAAAGAGATCTAAGTCCAGCCCGTGTATGCTCTTTGGCTGGTGGTTCATTTTCTGAGAGGCCCAAGGGTCCAGATTAGTTGATTCAGTTGGTCTTCCTGTGGATTTCCTTCTGCAATCCTTTCTCCTACTCTTCTGTAAGAGTCCCCAAGCTCCATCCACTGTTTGGCTGTGGGTGTATGCTTATTTCTAAGTCAGTTGGTGGGTATGGACTCTCTAGACAATTATCTTGTAAACAGAGATATCTTAAAACATAATCCTGCATAAGATAGATCATTAACCTTAAGTAGCCTACTTATCACTTAACGGACAGCATGCTCTACATAAGAAGAACGAATCTGCAGAGCCTCGTAGGATATTGTAAATCTCTTGTGGACTTATGCCTCTTGACTGCTTCCTTCCTTGAAATTAATAGCAAAGCATAAAACTGGGAAATGTCTTAGAGTCAGTACCTAAGATTTGGCAAGGTGACCTTGGTGTTAGCACTGAATTTAAGATTTTATTCCTAATCAATATATAAGAAAGCCCAGAAAGAAATGTGAATACTGGGTCTGATGGGTTCCAATTTACACACACACACACACACACACACACACACACACACACACACACACGTGCATATACAAACACCTCTGAATACAAGTATTAGGATAATTCAATTCAAAATTAGCATTCAGTAATCTGTACTGCTGTGTACTATCAAGACAGCTGCTGACTATGCAGATTGATAGAGAAAAGAGGACCTATTTAATTAACTTACAAACATATAGAAAAAGGAAGTTGTATCTTCATCTTCACCAGGTGAAAAAATTAACTGGAAATAAATGAAGGGATTAAATATCCAGGGCAAGTCTTTGAAGACTTAAGAGAAAATATATTTGAATGCTATGCTATCATTTGCTAGAGAAAAAGGATTTTTTTAAAATACCAAAACAACTAATCATAAATAATTGGTGATAAATTAGATCTTAAATCATATGAACTTCTATTTATTAAATAATTTTAAGAAAGTGAAAACTATATTTTTTTTGAAAGTCATCATGCATACACAGTAAATACATGACTTATTTTATAAATATACAATGAATAAATGCTGAGTGACATGAAAGAAAACAGCTGGGCTGTTTACAAGTTGGAAATTGTAGGGCAGTAAATATATGAAGAAACGTTCAACTTAACTAGTAATCGAGCAAAAACAAATCAAGTCTAAGAGGAGGAATAGGAATGTTAGCTACTGGTTGACTACTTGCCTACCGTGAGTGGCACCTTATATTTAATTATCAACATGGGAGGAAATGAAAGCTGGGGTTCATTACTAGTGGAAAATCATGTATTTGGATGAAAAGCTAAAAGACTGTTAATAACAAGCAGACAGCTGGTGAAGCAACAGGGTTCCTTATATGTTGGTAGAAGTGTGAAGTGACATTTGGATTTGTTTGGAACCTTCTATTTCTAATCCCACGTATATTCTTAGAGACACTTGCCATATACTTTGTATAGGAAAATAGGCAAACAGTCACAGAATGCTGAACATAGTAAGAAATCTGGATATAATTTAGATGTCCATTTACAGAAAAGTGGACTTTATTATGTTCCTTCAATGGGATATTTGTAGTATTCAAAGTGATAAGGCTACAGTTCCAAGCAAAATTGTTGATCAACTTTAGTGATATAATATTGGATGAAAAGGACATTCTAAAAGATTATAAACATGTAATAGAGCTTTATAAGTTATTCACCATATAAACCATATACTTTCCTTCACAGTATGTGTAGATCTAAGAAAGTTTTGTAAAAATGTATTTATATTAATTGATATTTGTGTTTATATGTACACACACACACACACACACACACACACACACATATATATGGGCACATGAATGTGTGCCCATAGACACAACTATACACACATAAGGGAACATTTATAAATGCATAAAGTCAACATAAACCCTCATACAATTCAGAATCACATTCATTGATAGCGGTGCTCAGAACTGTAAATAGTTTCCAAAGTAAGTGCAAATTGTCCCAGTTTTCTGGTTCCTATTCAACACAGTGGCTTTGATCATGGGTATGGTAGTGTATACCTGTAATACCAGAATAAGGAAGGCTAATGAAGGACAATTGTATCTTCTAGACCAATCTGTGTATATCTGATATTGTCTCAAAACCCAACAAATCAAATACTGGTTTTGAAATAATATATTACTAAAGGGAACACAAAAAACAATAGGAAAATTTAATAGTCTATGAAAAAAAGACTAGTATAGATGTCATGCCATTATGTTTCTCTGCTTTGAAACCTTTCGTTTTGATTCGACACCTATCTATGCAATGAATACGAGATTGTCAGTTTACCCAGTTAATAAGGAATTGCTGACTTAGCATCAGTCTTGTGCGTTTGTCAATGACAAAAGATTTTCCCTGACTGAATATGGCGTATGCTCTTTCAGTTATTTCCTCGAAGAGTTTTCATAGTGAGTTATAATCCTGCTAAATCTTGGAGGTAAATATTTGGTACAGTGGTATGTTGTTTACATGTTGGATCAGCGTTCCCCCAGAGAAAAGACTATCAAGTCTTTGGGGTGGCAACTTTATTTATGCATTGATTTGTAAGCTCTGTGAGCACTGAGTGAATACATAGTTTGTTACAGGCCATGTTCTATTTGCGAATAAAAATGTGAGTAGGACTTGGGTCAAATTATCAAGGACCTCAGTGTTGGCAATTGTTAAGTGTAGGGGCAGTACTGTTAACATAGAAGAACATGGCTGATTGGGAACCTGCACCATTAAAGAAGATCCAGGCAAAGGACAAAGCAAACAGGAAAAATGTCTTGTTGCATGTTATGGCAGCCATACACAGGTACTTAATAAACATTCAAAATGCATCAAGTTGAATTTTAATTCATTAAGTAAGTTTCATTTCATTTGTTAAACTAAGATTTCGGGGTCTCATATTCACAGCACTTGGAACAACAGTGTCAATAAATCTGTGTCTCTGTCTTCTAGTGAGGAGACAGAATCTCCTTTCATGAGGATTTAATGACTACTCGTGTAAACAATCTGAGAATACAGACAGAAGCTTTTAAACTAGTTAGTTTCTGCTGTCAACTTATCATATCCCAGAGTCACCTGGGGTCGGGGGACCTCAGTTGAAGAATATCTTCAATCAAATTTGTTTGTAGCCATGTGTGTGAGGAATTGTCTTGATTGATGATTGATGTGGGAGGCCCAGCCCACTGTCCTTAACTAGGTGGCTTTGGCTATGTGAAAAAGCTATCTGGGCACAAGCCAATGAGAGAGACAGTAAGCATCGTTCATAAGTGGTTTTTACTTTAGTTTCTTGCTAGAGTTCCTGCCTGCCACGACTTCCCTTGCTGATGGCTGCAGTATAAGTGTAAATAAAACTTTCCTTCATCCTTTTCTTCTGTTCATGATGTTTATCCTAGCAGCAGAAAACAAACTAGACCACTGCTTGGTCCTGCCATCAACCTGTCCACACAAATAAATACAAATCTTTCCATCTACTGAAGATATCTGCCTTGTATGTATTTTTAATCAGCTTTTCATAAGAATATATTTTTTACATTTTCCCAGGGGGGATTTTCAGTCATGTCTCTCTGACTCTTCTACTGTCCAGCTTCTTTTGGGTTGTCACTGACAGTAAAATAATTTCTGTATTATCTATTCTGCATTCGAAAGGTTCAAAAGTCCACTTTATCAGACCACCCGGACTTATTTCTTGCTTCTCTGCTCCCTGCTCCAAATCATGGCTGTACTATGCATAAATATTTAAAGTAGTCATATGTGACTAGATTCATTTATATTCATGCATTTATCCTTTCCTAAGCATATTCTTCCTACTGCTCATCTATAGCCCAGACTTCCCTTACTATATATAAAATTCAGTCTGTATTTTCCTTGCTAAAATCCTATATGTCGATTTGATATTAGTTACTATATGAAACTTTCCTTTACATAAAATGAGTTTTGCTTTTACTTTCAAACTTTTGTTATTATAATTATTGTTTCTAAAGAATTAATAAATAGAGAAATGCATAGATGTGTGATTGGATGGATGACTGAAAGTATGGAAAACTGGAAGGATGGATAAGGGCACAGGATATAATGTAAGCATACTTGGATAGCTTATAAATAAGAATATCTTAATATTTTTAAGTATGTTTCAGAAGCACCAGAAATACCTATTGTTTGGCTACTGCACTTGAAACTACACAGTTTCAAAATGAATAAGTCAACCTGTTTTTAGAACAATTCTTCTGGGTTAAATACATATTTCAGTGGTTAAGAAAACATACTCTTCTTGTTGAGGACAAGAGTTCAGTTCCTAGCACCTACATTAGGCGGTTACAATGATCTGTAACTCCATATCCAGAGGACTTGACATTCTCTTCTGCCATTGTGTGTACTGACATACCCACACAGATATACATGTATTCACACATGTAAAACTAAAAAAATACATCATAACAAAAGGAGCATTTGAGAGATGGATCAGTGGCTAGATGTGTACTGCTCTTGTAGAGAACCTGAATTCTGTTCTCATTACCCACATATGGCAGTTCCTACGCATAGCTTCAGCTCTACGAGATTCTGGCCTCTCTGGGGTCCTCCACTCACACACAAATCCACACTCAGCCACACATGGACACACATGTTCACACACACACACACACACACAATTTGAAAAAGTTAAATCTTTAAAGAATAAACTTTTTCTTTATTTTCCAGCAAAATATTCTGGCCAATATTGGTTTTGAAATTAATGTAACTGAGTTATCAAAAGAGGTATATCTGAGTTGAAATGGAGAATTCCCTAAAATGATGACCTTATTTTATGACTGAAATAGTGATTAGTCTTCCTTAATATTTGTGAAATTAAATGAATATACAGATTGACATATATAGATGTATATAAAGCTGCAATATAAGTTTCTCATTTGGGAAGGTTAACCAGTATCTGTGATCAGGGTGTGGTGGTGCATGGCATTAATCCCAGCACTAAGGCAGAGACACGCAGATCTCTGTGAGTTTGAGGAAAGACTGGCTATTCTAGGATAGCCAGGGCTGCATAGAGCATCTCTGTCTCAGAACAAAACACTGACAACATTGTACAATGACAAAATAGCACCTATGATTTTTATATGCTTGATGAAAACTATTGTGAAAATGCAGAATGTAGAATAAAGTAGTACTTCAAAATAAAAGTGGGATTCAGTGACTGTTGAGCTTTAAAAACAATGTTTCATAATGGATGGTTTTGGATTTTATTCCTGATGTACTATACTCAGTTCAAATGTCTTATCCCAAGGTATTGTGATGAATGTATTTTCATTTGGTTGGATAAGATCATGTGTCAAAGAGGAGTTTGGGGTTTCTGATTCTAATGATGAGACAAAATATAAAATAAATGTGTTTGTTTTGTTCTCTTCTAATACCCTGAATATCTCATTTAAGTTCACCCAGAATGGATCATTAGTCACTTCCTAGTTAGACACTAATCCTTTGAAGTAGAACATTCCACACTAAGCCAGCTTTGTTTGTCTTTAGCTGGCATGACTTGCATCAAGATGTACATGGAGACGACAAGCATTATCACATTTGTATACTCCCTAATATTGTGTCTAAAAGTACTGGAGCTGGATGATAAGGGTTCCTATTGTGCTAGTTATTTACAGATGTAGGAAGGAAAAAGAATTAACATTATTTTACTATCTCTACATTCTAGCATTATATTATGAATATGTAGTGGTAGGAGAGCCTTCTTCTATCACAGACTTAGTATACTGTAGCCAGCGGTTCATGTGTGGATTAGCTCTATTGGTAAGCAAACTGTGAGGACAGATGGCATTTTACTTTTGTTCGTGCCTTTGTTTCCATTATCCAAACTCAATGCTTAGAATTTGGAAGTTCAGTTAAAATTGTTAAAAGAGAGCATGTATTCTGTTAAATTTAATCTTCTCATTAATGTAACTTAAAATGGCAAAACTAATAATTCTGATGATTATTGGGAAAATTAAAGGTACTTTCAAATAAAAAATAGCTGTCAAAAATACAATTTACACTTAGGTTTTCCTAATGGGTATGCAAAGAAAAAATAGTTAAAAATAATCCCTTATTACCCATAGTCACACACACACACACACACACACACACACACACACACACACACACACACACACACACTCCCAGATAAGGAAAGGGGTGTAGTCTAATGGGAAAAAATGGACAACTAGTGACCAAGGAATAAAATAAACCACCTAGAATGGTATGGTAGGTAGGGAGGGGTGCATAATGGTTTGGTTCTTAATCATTCCTGTTTTCTTGCTAACACTATCCATCTTATCTCTGAAGAGGACTTAATTGTTATATAAATTAATCTTACCCTTTAGAATGCTTACCGATATGACCTCCCAGGGAGAACCACCAAGGAGCGGATAGCTTTATGTCTCTTCTTGTAAAAGGCTGTTGGAAAGTGATGCTGGAGAAGTAACTGGAGTGTTAAGACAAATGAAGCTCTCTCCTTTTGAAACTGGGAGATCCTAAGAAAATCCCATGTAACATAATAGTACAATTATTTATAGCCGATCCTAGAAGGAGATGCTTACAGAATCTCAGAAGAGAGTGATCCATCTTTTACCAGGGACATGGTGTCTGTTCAGCCTATTCTGTCCCTTTTATTCCCCAAGAACAAGAAACGCTCACACCTTAAATCATAGCCGGGAATGAATGGGACTAGGGAAAATTTGCTTTATGAAGACACAGTTGCCCTTTTAAACAGAACCACTTCTTAGGCATTATACCATTTTATGTTTCATGGAAAATAAAAACATTATGGTGGTTTACCAAATTACTACGACAAAAAGCAAACAAATTCATGTACTGAAAGGCATTTATTGTGCATAGAATCAAAGGATTCCATACAACTTTGTTTTACATCTCTCCGAGCCAAGGACTTACTGTGATATGCTGCCCAGGTGCCGTATCCACGTGGGTTACAAAGGGGAATTTGAAAAGACTGAGAGTTGAAAGTGCCCCTAATGAAGGCTTAATAGATACGCAGTAGGATTTCTTGTCTTTCCTTAAACATATTTTTATTTTGCAAAACATGCAGGGGATTATCAAGGGTATTTTGTCTCATTATACTTTGGAACTGGTGATATTGATGATGTATTCTTTAATTACCTCTTTACTTTTGTCCTTTTGAGTATTTGAAAAAGCAAGTTGTTATTGTTAGAGAAAGTATAGAGGACCCGTAGGAAACATTTAAGGTGTGTGTACTTATTATACATGTAGTACTCTCATGGGAAGATTACTATTTATCTCTCTCTTGTATGTACACGTGTAAATCCATCCATTCACCCGTATCAATTCATCTTCCTCTTTGAATTAAGAACAAGAACTTGGTCATATGAATATTTTTATGTAAATTTTAAAATAAAGTAACATTTGAAAGGTAAATATCATTTCTTGACAATTTGAGATTAACTGTACTTGTCATTTAAGCTATTTTGTGAACAAATATAGTTAGATTTATTCTACTAAAATTTTTGATGTAAATAAAAATATATGAATATTTCTTATTCATGTGTGATAGTGATAGGCATCAGAATTATATTTGTACTGTAAACAAACTCAACTTGGCAAAAGTCACAAAGAAGCCAGGGGCATTAGACAACAGACACACAAGACTCTGTCTTCTTCCTAAGGTAAATCAAATATACCAGGTGAGCTTTGTTGGGGCCCTAGGTTTTTGTGTGGTAGATGGACACATCTTAATGTGTGGAAGAAGAGATGTTGGGTTTCACTGTCTCTGTGGTAACAAAATAGTGGAAATGTGTGAACATCATAGAGAAAGAACCTTGGTAATCTGAATAGAAAATATTCTATGTCTTGATAAATTGTAAGCTACATCAGTACAGGAGAATCTGATGAGGACCGGCCATGGGCAACAGCTGTCTGTGAGCTACCTGGGGTTTGTGGCATTAAGTAAAACTGATGTCTTCATCAGCTAGATCAGAGGAATGTAGCTGAAAGTCTCAGTCATTTGGCTGACACCCCAAAAGGCTGTCCTAGAACACGAGGACTAGTCTCATCTACGTTTAGGCTTAGACTATATTAGAGATGTCTTAGTTAATAACAGTCCTTATAACATAAAGCTGATCTGTCTGTAAATTAACTTCCTACAGGGACAAACTCCATCTCTCTTTGAGGCAGAACTTTAAAAAGGCAGAATTCTACTTTCTGCAATATAAAATGATGTCCAGCTGTATTACACTATCAGGTTAGTGAGATTTCTATTTCCAGGACAAGATACCTAAGAAAGCCAACTTAGAAGACGAAATTATTTTGGCTCACGGTTTTAGAGGTTTCAGCCTATAGCTCCATGTCTCTGAGTATGTAATGATGCAGAACATCACAGTGGAACAAAAAGCCAGAGGAACCTGATTACTTCTTGGTGGCCAGGAAGCTGGAGTGTATAACATTGTCTACACCTCCTTTAAGGCCATGCCTACTGTGACCTACTTCTTCCAGACAGGCTCCACTCGCATACTTTCCACCACTTTTCAAAAGTCCCAGGAGCTGGATGCTGACCCTTCAGTGCTTGATACTTGGTGAGTAAAGAGGGGACATTATTTTTAAGAAACAAAGATCACAAAGTCTCCAAAAACTAGTAGGAGGAAATAATTTAAAAGGCTATATTATGTGGATATTACAATGAGCAAACAAGATTGGTCAAATACTCTTATAAATGTATTTGATAGTATAAAATAAAATATGTATTTGATAATTGTACAAATTTAGCTAGAAGAACCATATTCTAGCAATAGGAAATTATATAAAATAAACAAATCAGATACATAGTCTAGATCTAAAATGCACAGTATTTTATGTGAAAAAATGACTAAATAAACTTTAAAGAGTACCGTAAATGCTATTGAAGTAAGTATAAGTAAACTGGGGTGATTATGAGAGAAACCATGTGAATTACTTTTTAAATCACTGGTAACTTTGTGTTAGTATAACATTAAATAGTCTAATATATGGAAAATAAATGAGGCAAGTGAAAAGGGCAAATACACAGTGAATATATAAATATATGGGAAAACTCATGAAAATATCCATGAACAACAACAACAAAAGAGAAAAGCTGACTGGCTGTACTAGTACTAAACTAGAAATACTAGATTTAAATACAAGAAATATATTGCTAAGAATGTTAAGGTTCATTTTATAATGGTAAAGGGAAGATACTCTGTAGCAGATTTTCTGGAATGTGCCCAATTTCACCTGATAAAGGAAAGGAGCATACTCCAAAGTTCCCAAAGTATTAGAGAAGAAGTCACTAATAATGATCAAAACCTGAATTTAATGGAAGGCAATCTATAAACTCCTGCCTCCTCAACATTGAATTGTAAAACGTGTTTATGATTTCTCTCTGATTTGCCTCCTGTAATTCTCATGTATGAGTCTTATTTTTTTCCTCTTGATACTTCATCTTCATCCTGCAATGTACAAATTAGATAAAATGCAGACATCATTCGCCTATTTTTGGTGGCCTTATCCTATTTAGTTTTTATTAACTAGTCATTTGATAAACATTTATTGAGATCCTAATATATGCTGGGGTATTTTCTTTTCTGTTTTAGGTAGAGAAATGAGGTAGGGAACATATAGCTCATGCTACCTTGAAACTCTATAGTGAAGAATGACCTTGACGTTTGATTTTGCAGGGACATCAGGCATGAAGCACTATGCTTTGTACTAACCACTTTTTTATATGTAAATGTACAATAGGGAATTAAACTCCAGGCATTAGGAAATGAGGTGAGAAAAAACAAGTATGCCAATAGTAATAAATGAAATAGAAAAAATATGGTAGAATTAGGGAATGCTTTTAAGAAGTATAAGAAATTTTTTAAAAAAGATGTCACTTCTGACAGAAGAAACACTTTTAGACAGATAAGAAAATTGTCTCGGGTAATGAACATTTAAAATAAGGTCCTTGCCTGCTAAGTATATGAAGGAGGTAGGGTAGCAGGAGTTGGAGGAAAATGGTGGTTGCAGATGAGGGCAGGGAGGTAGTAGCACCCTGTAGGATTCTGAATGTCTCCACATGCATTTGGAATTTCCCTTCTATGAGATAGGGAGTCAGGAAGGGGAATAAGTGAGCACAGGAGAAAAAACCTGACACACTGTATGGCATAACTATGGCTGCAATGTGGAGATTAACTTTCTTATCTCTTGAGATAGCTAACAAAGAATTATTCAAGTCAGACAGAAAAACGTTTGCAGATTTATTGGCCTGCCCTGAATGCTGGATTTATGAGTTAATGGCTTTTATATGCGGTGTTAGTGTTCCTTTGAGATATTCAGCAAGATCATTGACATTCAACCATTGAAAATGTCTGTTTTTAAAGAGCCATATATCTATGGAGTTATTATACAAAATAACTATTGTGTAGTTTTGGTTAATGAAATACCAGATCAAACCAAGTATCCACTGAGCTGGACAAAATAATATTTTATTTTTCATTTTTCATGTAACTTTAGATTAAAGACAGGTGATCAATATAAATAAAAAAAACTTTGTCTACAGTTTATTTATGTTATCATTTTTCTATCTTCAGGGGTTCTAGTAATGTCCCCAAGTGATTGATTTTCACTAGGGAGATCCAGAAATTTGTCTTTTATCGAGTAACTTTCTTTCCTTTTTATTAGTTCTTCATTATTTTGTACAATGTATTCTGATCATAGTTACCCTTCTTCCTTAGCTTCTCTCAGACCTACCCTCTTCCCTCCCTACACAATGTCATGTATTCTTTTCCTCCAATCAAGTCCAGTGGTGCTCTTCAAATGCTTGTGAATGTTTGCTTTCATTTAGATCATGGTCAGCCTACCAGAGGCAATGCCTTAATGAAAATGGATTTTTTCTCTCTCAGAAGGTATCAATCACAATAGCTCCTTAGCTAGGGTGGGGACTTCACACCCTCCTCCCTAGTCCAGGGTAGGATTTTGTCTGTCTTGAGCTTTTCTTAGTCTTGGGCATGCACTGTTACAACTGCTGTGTGAGTTCAAAGGTGTAACTGCCCTGCTGGGTCTGGAAAACACGTTGTCCACCACCTATGGCTCTCATACCTTTCTGTTTTCTCTTCAGTAATAATCTCTGAGCCTTGGGAGGACGGAGTGTATTCATGGAGTAACTTTTATTCTAGACATTAGCTTTGTATGTCCTTCTATAACAGGGTGTGTCTCGGAATAGTTTCAACTTCTAGACAGACCTGCCCTGACGGATCTCTCCTTAGAACTCTCTGTCCTTTGTACCAGTCTGAAGCAGAAGCCAAATTGTCTAAATGGAACAGGTTATATGAAGATTTAATAAAGCAAAGACTTTTAATCTTAAACACATGATTTATCTTTAAGTTATTACAGGCAATCTCCTGTTTTATGGATCATGTCAGTCTTGGCTCTTTATTAAAACTAGTTAAACATTAAAATCTATTATTATTGTTATTGTTATTATTATTATTATTATTATTATTAAATGTTTTATTGATTCTTTGTGAATTTGACATCATTCACCCAATCTCACTCATCCTCCCCTTTCTTATACCTACCCTCCGCCCTGTGGAAGCTGTAGTTGTGCCACACTGTGTCTCACACTGCTTGGCTTGTGAATGTTCATTATAGTGACTTGTTAGTCTGATACGAGGCCTCCAGCTTCTGCTACTCTATAAATACTGAATCCTCAGTGGGACTCCTCTCAGGTATCCCATTGTTGCTCTGTGTCATGGAGATCCCATAGTTTTGGATCTGTAGGACTGGCCACTTTTATGCACTCTAGCAGTACATTAATGGGCTAGATGTTGGGATACAAAGCCTGGATCAGTAGACTGAGCTGGTCAATCTACTGGCTCTCCTACTTACACACCCTTGGGCCCAGCTCACCTACAACCCCTGCAACCAGGGCCAGCTCTACCCTACTGTCCGGATGAGGTGCCTGGGCCCACTCTCCAAAGTGTTGCATCCAGTGAAGTGCATGGCCAGTTCTCTCACCCCCATGATTCCAGTGCTATCTGTCCTGCCCTCAATAAGTGGCAAGGGAGGGGCATTTGTCCCTCATTCCTTGCCACAGCTCAGTCACCAAGAGTAGGGATGGATCTCTTGCACTCCAACTGAACTCCAGTTCTACTCTTCGTCCCAGGAAATCTGCAGGGCCTGCTTTCCCAAGTGTTGCAGCAAGCAAGGGGAGGGCTAGCTCTCCAACTCTGATGACCTTTGGGACAGTTCTCCTGCCTGCTATAGGTGAGAAGGGGCAATGGGAGGAGGGGCATTTCTTCCTTATCCATGTCAAGTGATGAGACCAGTTCTCCCAGGCTCCTCTTCTCAGAGCTACCTTGCTTGTGGCTCAACTGTGATGCCCAGGTGAGCAGCAGGGTATACTCTCTCGAGTGTTGCAGGCAGTGAGGGGCAGAGCCATCTCTCTTGCTCTCATGTGGCCAGGGCCAGGTCTCTCACCTGATACAGGTAGTGAGAGGAGAGAGGAGCAAAGGGTTTCTTTTCTTTATCTGTGCCACCACACAGGAGAGGAGTAGTAGGACTCTCTTCTGTGCTGTCTCACCTACAACTCACACTACGTGTGGAGCTGCTCTCCTGAGTACTGCAGCTGACTAGGAACTATGTCAATTCTCCTGCTCTCATGCCCCAAGGACCAGATCTCCCACACAGCCTTCCCAGGCATCAACATGTCCCTGGGCAGCAGTCCAGACCAGGGACTCCACCTGGTCTTTAGTAGTAAGAGACCCAGACATGGCCTCCAGTGGTAATCCAGACCAGGACCCCATCATGGTTCCAGGTGGCATTTCTGACTCCTCAAATCAGACTGTTCTTACTTACCCTCAACTCTCCAGTTCGGCCCCCCTTCATTGTGCCCACACCCTTCTATTTCTCTTTTTTCTTCTATTTCTCCACTGCTTACTGGATCTTCTTGGTGGCACTTAGGGTCTCTGAGTTTCTGGAGTCATCTTAGGAGTGGTCTCAGGAAACTGGCACTGGGCAGGGATCATCTCAGGCATGGTCTGTTCCTCCAGATCTCTGTGGCACTGAACTGGTGGTCATCTCAGGCTAATTCCCTGCCCAGATCCCAGAGCTAATATGGTGGTTGTCTAGGGCTTATTCTTTACCTGAGTGGCCTCTGTCTTAGACTCACTCTTGCCAGGGGCTTGATGTCTCAGGTGGGGTTCTTGTAGTCTCTGGCTTGATCCTTGCTCTGAGAGCCTATAGTGGGGTCCCCTATCAGCCACAGGGTTCGGGCTGTTGGGGGAAGCAGGACACAGAAAGTTGACTGTACTTATCACTCTGGGGTGGAGAAGCACAGTCTGAGAGCAGACGACACAGCTGGGGTCCCCAGGACTATAAGGAGGCCTGGATCAGATTCTCAGGCTTTTGGGCATCCAGGCACCATTGGGATGTTGTGAAAGAACTGAGAATGGAGTGGGGCCCTGCAGAGCTGGATCTAGCTAGTCCCGTGGCGGGGATAGTCCTTAGCTTGGTTTGGTGGCAGCAGTGGCTAGGAACCTAGCGAGGTTTTCTTTGGGAGATTAGATGGCGACTCTGTAGGCAAGGACTTCTCTGTGGCTCTCTGTGACAGATCCCGATGGAAAGAAACAGTCCGTAGTTTTAAGCTATTTAATGTCATGGCAGAAAGTGCATGAGTAAAACCGTACCCCACTTTTCATAGTGGGCCTGAGATTAAATACCTTTTGCTTAAGAGATGATATAGTTAGTTATATGCTGTTAATGTCACTTTTATTTACTCAGATGAAGGGATGAGATGAGAGCCAGACCCAAGCTGTGGGAATACATGGGTTGGGGTGAGTCTAGAAGAGCATTTCTTTCTTTATTTTAACTATCTCTAGGCCTCTGCTAGGCCTAGGAGCTTCTTCCAAGCTGATTGATTCAATCCAGCTTCTCTTGGCTTGTGCCTGAATTGCACTGCTTGGACTCATACTAATTTTGGCAATGTGTTTTAATCTTTGGCTCTTTCTCGTTCTCTGGCTTGTTCTGTCTACATTTTTGTCTAGCCTATTCTCTTTGCAACCCATGTCTGTAAAACCATCCCAATAAAATTGCTACACACACACACACACAAATACACACACACCAAAAACCACCCATGTTTAGCTAGCTCCTTCTGTTTCCCTGCCTTGGTCTTAAACAGTCTCCAGTTCCTGTGTTCTTCTTGTTAGAGTTGGGCATATCCTCTCCCTGACTCATTCTGTCAAATCTTTCTCTGATTTGTCACTTTGTCTGCACCTCATTAGATATCACTTGCAAACATGGCTGCTTCCTTCAATGCTTACCTTACCTTCAATGTTAGAGATTAAAGATGTGTACTAGATCATATTGTAATCCAGGGTGGATTTGCATTCCAGCTGGATCATATAGATTTAGAAGGTCTTTGGATGTGATTTCTTGCCAGAGCAGCCATGTTGCTGGATTAAAATTCCTCTATAATGTGATGGTTCTGCATGTGCTTTTGCTTTGTTAAATCTCCATACTAGCTTCCATAATGGTTGCATCAGTTCATTTTTTTTTTTTTACATTTTTATCAACAATTGGTAAGGTCCCAACATTCTTTTTTTTTAACTTTATTTAATCTGTTTTTACAGTCCAGATTTTATCCCATTCCTGGCCCTCTGACTATGCCACATCCCATACCTCATCCCTTCCACCCCCAACCCCAGTCTCCACGAGGATGTCCCCATCCCCCAACCTCCACCCTACCAGACTTCTCCACTCCCAAGGGCCTCCAGTCTCTTGATGGTTACGTGCATCTTCTCTGACTGAGTCCAGACCCAGTAGTCCTCTGCTGTAGATGTGTGTGTATAGGGTGTGTAAGTGTGTAAGTATGACTGAAAAGCAAAGAGTGTTTGAAAATTCTATAACAAATCCCATTACTTTGCATGCTTTAAATACTAGTAAAAACAAATAGGAAAGCTTGTTGTAAGATATGGGTGAGCTTGGAGATGTCTTGGAGAATGAAAGACATTTTATATCATATGATATCTGATTTTGTTGAAGCAGGTAGCAAGGTCATCTGCAGAGGGTGAAGGACAGGATATTAATGAGCACAGCGAGGGACTATCATAGCCATGCAGAGTGGTAGAAAAAGAACCATCAAAAGACAACTAAAAGTCGGTCCCCAGCTCCGAACTAAAAGGTTGCTGAGCAGTTCTAAAAGCCTAGAAAAGGTTGGAGTCTTTGTCACCCTCTCATCCAGTGGTAGCCTTTCCTTCCTCTCCTGCTTGCTTTCTCTTCATTTACAGTTTGATCAGGAAATGATTTTCCAGTAAATTTAAAGTCGTATTTTAGGCAACAAGAAAAACAGAGCATTGTTTTTCAAAAGCTAAGGTAAATTTGCTTGCAGTTTTAGGAGCAGATAAAATTAATTGGTATTCTCATGGAAGTACCACATGTTCATTATTATAAAGGTGGAAAATAACAAAACAGACAGAACAATATTTCTCCCTGAGGTACGATTGCTGATGTGATTTTGTGTATTTGGGTACTTTCCCTAAACATGGTTACCTATGTGTGCTTTCTCACTTTGAAGTGGGGTTAATTGTATGTAAAATGTTTGCATCTTGCTCTTTTCAACCTCTTAAGGTATATAAATGTTTCTTTTCTTGTCCTAAACACAATTTAGTCATTGGAAAAAATTTAAATGCAAAAAAGCACAAAGATGGAAACAAATCTTTTGTAATGCTATCACACTGAGATAATGACCCAGCTGCTAAGAGTTCTGACAAGGGCTTTCATATTACACAGGAGAAAACATTTCCAGCCACATTTCCACCAATATGTGATCCCAGCTCTTTCTCTACACTGAATTTGAATACCCTCTGCCATAACTAAATTTTACCCTGAGAATTGTGTAGCAGTACAACCAGTACAAACCAGCTAAAGGTCACCATTGGCAGAAGATCACTCAATGAAATATTTGCAAACAGAATCCAAGAAGACATCAAAAAGATCATCCGCCATGACCAAATAAGCTTCATCCCAGAGATTCAGGAATTGTTCAATATATATAAAATGACAAATCTAATCTACCATATAATCAAACTGAAAGACAAAACCATATGATCATCTTATTAGAAGCAGAAACGCTTTTGACAAAACCCAACACCCCTTCAAAATTAAAGTTTTAAAGTGTTGAGGGATACAGAGGACACACTTTATCATAATAAAGGCAGTTTACAGCAATCCTGTAGCCAACATCAATGTAGATGGAACAAAATGCAAAACAACTCCACTAAAATCAGGAATAAGACAAAGTGTTCCACTCTCTTTATATCTTCTCAACATATGCTTGAAGTCTTAGCTAGAGTAGTCAGACAACTGAAGATCAAGAGAATCAAGTCAAAAAGAAAGAAGTCAAATTATCTTTTGTAGACTATATGATTGATTACATAAATGACCCTAAATTCTGGAAAACTCCTTCAACTGAGCAAAAGGTTTAATAAAGTAACGAAATACAAAATTAACTCTCTCTCTCTCTCTCTCTCTCTGTCTGTCTGTTTCTCTCTCTCTCTCTCTCTCTCTCTCTCTCTCTCACACACACACACACACACACACACTCAACAGCCTTTCTATATACAAACAACAGACTGAAAAAGAAGTCAAAGAAACCTTTCACAATAGCTTCACACAATATAAAACATCTAGCAGTAACTGTTATTAAGCAAGTGAAATATTTGTGTGATAAAAATTTTAATACACTGAATAAAGAACTTTGAAGAAGATAGCAGAAGATAGAATGATCTCCCATGTTCATGGATCAGTAGGATTAATACAGTAAAAATGGCCATGTTACCAAAAGCAATTCACTGATTCAATGCAATCACTAAAAATTTCATCACACACTTTGAAAGAACAAATTTCAGCTTTATATGGAAACACACACACACACACACACACACACACACACACACACACACACACGGTAGCTAAAACTATCCTGAATAATAAAGCAACTGCTGGAGGGATTACCTTCCATCAATTCAAATTGTGCTACAAAGCTACAGTAATAAAACCAATATGGTATAGGCTCACAAAAAGAAGACATGTTAATCAATGGAAATGAATTGAAGACCCACACATTTGTGACTACTTGATTTTGGATAAAACATGTCAGAAATACACACTGGACTAAAGAGAGCAACAAATATTAGCATTCCATCTGGATAGCTGCATGTAGAAAAATCCAAATAGATCCATATTTATTTTTGGATAAGAAAGCCATAAATACACACTGGATTAAAGAGAACATCTTCAATGAATAGCAGTGTCCCACCCGGATAGGCACCTATAGAAGAATCCAAATTGATTCATACTTATCATACTGCACAAAACTCAACTTCAAATGGCTCACAGACCTCAGCATAAAACCAGAAATACTGAAACTGATAGCTAAGAAAGCCTTGAACTCATAGGCACAGAAAAGAACTTTTTGAACAAAACACTGTTAGCACAGGCACTAAGATCAACAATTAATAAATGTGACCTCTGGAACTGAAAAGTTTGCATGGCAAAGAACACAATCCTTTGGGTAAAGTTGCAGCCTACAGAATGAGAAAAGACCAACTACACATCCAATAGAGGGCTAATATTCAAAATGTATAAGGAAATAAAAATTTAAATATCAAGAAAAATCCAGCTAAAAATGGGGTCAGATCTAAATAGAGTTTAGTGTTTTGATAGGATCTCTGAGTGTGTGAACTAGGTGGGTCTCTGTTTCTTGTGCCTTTTCTTGGGCTCTTTTCCTTCTGTTTTGTCCTATTCTGATAGTTAATTTTTGTTTTTGTGATTTAATATAATATTTTATTATTATCACTTAGAAGCTTGTTTATTTTTAATGAGAGACAGGAATATATCTGATATATCTGATATAAATATAGCTATATGTATACACATATGTACATATACATACATACATATATACATACATACAAATATACATACATACATCACATGTATGTATATGTGGATCTGGATGGGAGCAAAGATTGGGAGGAACAGGGAGGAGGAGATAGAGGGGATCCATGAGGTATATAAAACAGCTATTTTCAATAAAAAGGCTAAAATTAGAATGTGGAGAGGAGTTCAAAGCCTGTTAGCTTGTATCACACAATATTATGTAGGTTTATTTGAAAAGGACAGAGCATCATGAGGGGCACTGTCATCATGAACATAGAACCTATTCTTTGTCTTTTGCCCTTGCTTCATACCTCACAATCATCATATCGATCCATCTGGTGTGGCCCTAGGAGCTAATGAGGAAGAAGTTTTGAGTAGTGTAATAACCTCAAACACCAGGAGTATTTTCTGTGTGTATCAAACAATATTCTAAGTGATTTACATAAATTAATTTTGTATAACTCCTCCTAAAACAAAGACTTGAATAGCACTATTATACCCACCTAGAAGAGTAGAAATTAAGGTACAAAAAGATTTAACAATTTGCTAATGTCACATTCGTTCAGTGAGCTAAGTGAGTCATGTAGTCAGGCAGTCTAATCAAGACCCTTGACTTGCATATTTCATGTAGATGTGTTAATCACATGTAAATACCTATTATGTTTAACTCTTTATAGTTTATAACTGACTTTTTCTCCTTAAAGCAATTCATATTTCTGTACAATATCCAGTTGTAAAGATAGCTAAGATGTTTATTTTAAGCTGATATATATATATATCATATTACACATCATATATAATATACATACATACATACAACCATATGTATGTATGTATGTATGTATGTATGCATGTATTACAGCCCTGGGGACTGACCAAGGGATTTTTACATGTGATAACGTCAAGTACTCTATCACCGAGATGCATCCCAATCCCTTACATTAATGGTCTTTACCCTTTGGGTCATGACCACTTTGAGGGTCTCATATCAGATATTCTACATATCAGAAACATTATAATGCATAACAACAGCAAAGTTAGATTTATGAGGTAGCGGTGTAATAAATTCATTATTGGGGTCACTCCAACATGAGGAATTGTATTAAAGTGTCACAGTATTAGGAAGGTTGAGAACTCCTGCCTTAGATTATTTTCTTGGCATTGCTTAAGATTTGGTTAAGACCATTTAACTCTCATCCATATCTTAAATCCAACATTGAACCTTGGTTACAAATTCCTTCTGAATTCTTGTTAGCCTCTAATTCTATGCAAAGGGCTTATGTTTTTCTCTGTATTGTGTGTTCATCACAGGCTCTGATTTTACCTTTAGGTTTTCTAGCATTATAATCTCATAGTCTCAGTTTTTATAATATGGCCAGCTTGATGCAGGGCTTTCTTGCTCTTGCGAACTTCCAGGTTCCTTTAACAATACTTTGTTTAAGTATTGTTAACAAATACTTTACCTAATACCTAAAGTATTTGTTAACAAATATTTATTTATAATTAAATAGTTCTTTTAAACCTTTAAACATTTTTAGTTCATATATAAAACTATGAGTTTAATTGCAATGCATTAAACCAAGACTACTTGGCATGATCAGAGCCCAGTTCTCCCAACAAAGAAAATACTAGGTATCCAAACACACCAGAAAAGCAAGATCTAGATTTAAAATCACATTTTTTTGATAATGATGGAGGACTTTAAGAAAGACATAAAGAACTCCCTTAAAGAAATGCAGGAAAACACAAGTAAACAAGTAGAAGCCCTTAGAGAAGAAACACAAAAATCCCTGAATGAATTACAGGAAAACACAACCAAACAGGTGAACAAATTGAAAATGGAAATAGAAACAATAAAGAAAGCACAAAGGGAGACAACCCTGGATATAGAAAACCAAAGGAAGAGACAAGGAGCTGTAGATACAAGCATCACCAACACAATACAAGAGATAGAAGAGAGAATCTCAGGGGTAGAAGATACCATAGAAAATATCGACACAACTGTCAAAAATAATGTAAAACAGAAAAAGCTCCTAGCCCAAAACATAAATGAAATCCAGGAC
Source organism: Rattus rattus (assembly GCF_011064425.1). Classification (NCBI taxonomy): domain Eukaryota; kingdom Metazoa; phylum Chordata; class Mammalia; order Rodentia; family Muridae; genus Rattus; species Rattus rattus. The sequence continues at coordinate 110,342,746 of NC_046155.1, read as the reverse complement.
ACAATAAGAAGATCAAACCTAAGGATAATAGGTATAGAAGAAAGTGAAGACTCCCAACTTAAAGGGCCAGTAAATATATTCAACAAAATTATAGAAGAAAACTTCCCTAACATAAAGAAAGAGATGCCCATAGACATACAAGAAGCCTACAGAACTCCAAATAGATTGGACCAGAAGAGAAATTCCTCTCACTTAATAGATAAAACACCAAATGCACAAAACAAAAAAAGAATATTAAAAGCAGTAAGGGAAAAAGTCACATGTCATATAAAGGTAGACTTATAAGAATTACACCACACTTCTCACCAGAGACTATGAAAGCCAGAAGATCCTGGACAGATGCCATATAGACCCTAAGAGAACACAAATGCCAGCCTGAGTTACTGTATCCAGCAAAACTTTCAATTAACATGGATGGAGAAACCAAGATATTCCATGACAAAACAAAATTTGCATAATATCTTTCTACAAATCCAGCCCTACAAAGGATAATGGATGGAAAACTCCAATACAAGGAGAGAAACAACACAGTACAGAAAGCAAGATTATAATTTATGTGCAATGAAACCAAGGAGAGACAAACAAAATAATTCCACTTCTAACAATGAAAGTAACAGGAAGTGACAATCACTATTCCTTAATATCTCTCAACATCAACGGACTCAATTCCCCAATTAAAAGACACAGATTAACAGAATGGATATGTAAAGAGGACCCAGCATTTTGCTGCATGCAGGAAACACACCTCAGAGACAAAGACAGACACTACCTCAGAGTAAATATCTAGAAAACAACTTTCCAAGCAAATGGCCTGAAGAACAAGCTGGAGTTGCCATTCTAATATCAAATAAAATTGACTTTCAACCAAAAGTCATTAAAAAGATAAGGAAGGACACTTCATATTCTTCAAAATAAAAACCACCAAGATGAACTCTCAATACTAAGTATTTATGCTCCAAATGCAAGGGCACCTACATTCATAAAAGAAACCTTACTAGAGCTCAAAACACACATTGTACCTCACAGGATAACAGTAGGAGATTTCAACACCCCACTCTCATCACTGGACAGATCATGGAAACAGAAATTAAACAGAGATGTAGAGAAACTAGCAGAAGTTATGAACCAAATGAATTTAACAGATATTTATAGAACATTCCATCCTAAATCAAAAGGATATACCTTCTTCTCAGCACCTCATGGAACCTTCTCCAAAATTGACCATATTATTGGTCACAAAACAGGCCTAAACAGATATAAGAAGGCTGAAATAATTAGTGCATGCTATCAGACCACCACAGACTAAGACTAGCCCTCAATAACAGCAATAACAACAGAAAGCCAACATGTAATTGGAGTTCAAGAAAACTCTACTTGGTCAAGGAAGAAATAAGGAAAGAAATTAAAGAATTCTCAGAATTTAATGAAAATATATATACAACATTCCCGAACTTATGGGACACAATGAAAGTAGTACTAGGAGGAAAATTCAAAGCTCTGAGTGCCTGCCAAAAGATACAAGAGAGAGCATATGTCAGCAGTTTGACAGAACACCTAAAACCACTAGAACAAAAAGAAATAAATAAACCGAAGAGGAGTAGAAGGCAGGAAATAATCAGGCTCAGAGCAGAAATCAACAAAGTAGAAACGAAGAGGACTAAGCAAAGAATCAACAAAACGAGGAGCTGGTTTGTTGAGAAAATCAACAAGATAGATAAACCCTTAGGCAGCCTAACCAGATGTCACAGAGAGTATATACAAATTAACAAAATCAGAAATGAAAAGAGAGACATAACAACAGAATCTGAAGAAATTAAAAAAACATCAGATCCTATTACAAAAGCCTATATTCAACAAAACTGGAAAATCTGGATGAAATGGACAATTTTCTAGACAGATACCAGGTACCAAAGTTAAATCAGGAACAAATAAACCAGCTAAACAACCCCACAACTCCTAAAGAAATAGAAGCAGTTATTAAAAGTCTCCCAATCAAAAAGAGCCCAGGTCCAGATGGGTTCAGTGCAGAATTCTGTCAGACCTTCATAGAAGACCTCATACCAATACTGTCTAAACTATTCCACAAAATTGAAACAGATGGAGCGCTACAGAATTCCTTCTATGAAGCCACAATTACTCTTATACCTAAACTACACAAAGATGCAACAAAAAAGAGAGAACTTCAGACAAATTTCCCTTGTGAATATCGACGCAAAAATACTCAATAAAATTCTTGCAATGATTCCAAGAGCACATCAAAACGATCATCCATCATGATCAAGTAGGCTTAATCCCAGGGATGCAGGGATGGTTTAATATACGAAAATCCATCAATGTAATCCACTATATAAACAAACTCAAAGATAAGAACCACATGATCATTTCATTAGATGCTGAGAAAGCACTTGACAAAACTCAACACCCCTTTCTGATCAAAGTCCTGGAAAGATCAGGAATTCAAGGCCCATATCTAAAAATAGTAAAAGCAATATCCACAAACCAGTAGCTAACATCAAACGAAGTGGAGAGAAACTTGAAGCAATCCCACTAAAATCAGGGACTAGAAAAGGCTGCCCACTCTCTCCCTACTTACTCAATACAGTGCTCAAATTCCTAGTCAGAGCAATCAGACTGCGAAAGGAGGTCAAAGGGTACAAATTGGAAGGGAGGAAATCAAAATATCACTATTTGCAAATGATATCGTAGTGTAATTAAGCAACCCCAAAAGTTCCACCAGAGAACTACTTAATCTGATAAACAACTTCAGTAAAGTGTCGGGGTATAAAATTAACTCAAACAAAGCCTTCCTCTACTCAAAGGTTAGACAGGCTGAGAAAGAAATTAAGGAAATGACACCCTTCACAATAGTCCCAAATAATATAAAATATCTTGGTGTGACTTTAACCAAGCAAGTGAAAGATCTGTATGGCAAGAACTTCAAGTCTCTAAGAAAGAAATTAAGGAACATCTCAGAAGATGGAAAGATGTTCCATGCTCATGGACTGACAGGATTAATATAGTAAAGATGCCTATTTTTCCAAAAGCAATCTAGAGATTCAATGAAATCTCCATCAAAATTCCTATTCAATTCTTTACAGAGATATAAATAACAATTTGCAAATTCATTTGGAATAACAAAAATCCCAGGATAGTGAAAACTATACTCAACAATAAAAGAACTTCTGGGGGAATCACCATCCCTGACTTCAAGCAGTCTTACAGAGCAATAGTCATAAACACTGTACAGTATTGTTACAGAGACAGGCAGATAGATCAGTGGAACAGAATTGAAGAGGCAGAAATGAACCCACATACCTGTAGTCACTTGATCTTTGACAAAGGAGCTAAAACCATCCAATGGAAGAAAGATAGCATTTTCAACACATGGTGCTGGTTCAACTGGAGGTCAGCATGTAGAAAAATGCAGATTGATCCTTTTTTTTTTCCTTTCTTTTTTTCGGAGCTGGGGATCCATTTTTATCTCCACGTACAAAGCTTAAGTCCAAGTGGATCAAGGACCTCCACATCAAACCAGATACACTCAAACTAATAGAAGAAAAACTGGGGAAGAGTCTCGAACACATGGGCACTGGGGAAAATTTCCTGAACAAAATACCAATGGCTTATGCTTTAAGATCAAGAATCGACAAATTGGACCTCATAAAACTGCAAAGCTTCTGTAAGGCAAAAAACACTGTTATTAGGACAAAAAGCAACCAACAGATTGGGAAAGGATCTTTACCAATCCTACATCTGATAGAGGGCTAATATCCAAAGTATACAAAGAACTTAAGAAGTTAGACTCCAGAGAGCCAAATAAACCTATTAAAAAGTGGGTACAAAGTTAAACAAAACATTCTCAGCTGAGGATTAGCAAATAGCCAAAAAGCACCTAAAGAAATGTTCAACATCCTTAGTCATCAGGGAAATGCAAATCAAAACAACCCGGAGATTCTGCCTGACACCAGTCAGAATGGCTAAGATAAAAAACTCAGGTTGACAGCAGATGCTGGCGAGGATGTGGAGAAAGAGGAATACTCTTCCATTTTTGGTGGGATTTCAAACTGGTACAACCACTCTGAAAATCAGTCTGGAGGTTCCTCAGAAAATTGGACATTGAACTACTTGAGGACCCAGCTATACCTCTCTTGGGCATATACCCAAAAGATGCCCCAACATATAACAAAGACACATCCTCCACTATGTTCATAGCAGCCTTATTTATAATAGCCAGAAGCTGGAAAGAACCCAGATGCTCTTTAACAGAGGAATGGATACAGAAAATGTGGTACATCTACACAATGAAATATTACACAACTATCAAAAACAATGACTTTATGAAATTCATACGCAAATGGATGGAACTGGAAAATATCATCCTGAGTGAGGTAACTCAATCACAGAAAAACACACATGGTATGCCCTCATCGATAAGTGAATATTAGCCAAAAAGCTCGAATTACCCAAGATGCAATCCACAGAACACAGGAAGCTCAAGAAGATGGATGACCAAAATGCGGATGCTCCCACTCCTTCTTAAAAGGGGAAAGAATATCCATAGGAGGGGATATGGAAGCAAAGTTTAGAGCAGTGACTCAAGGAACGGTCATTCAGAACCTGACCCACATTTGACCCATATATATGGGTCCACCAAAACTAGATAAGATGGATGAAGCTAAAAAATGCATGCTGAAAGGGTCCGGATATAGATCTCTCCTGAGAGTCACATCCAGAGCATGTCCAATACAGAGGTCAAAGCTAGCAGCAAATTAACGAACTGAGAATAGGACCCCCTTAGGGAAAATTAGAGGAAGGATTGAAAGAGTTGAAGGAGCTTGTAACCCCATAAAAACAACAATGCCAACCAACCAGAGCTTCCAGGGACTAAACCACTACCGAAAGACTATACATGGACTGAGCCTGGGCTTCAACTGCATATGTATCAGAGAATAGTCTTGTTGGGGCAGCAGGGGAAGGGGAAGCCCTTGGTCCTGCCATGGTTGGACCCCCTATTCAGGGGAATATGGAGGGGGCAATAAGGGATATATATAGAGGGGATACCCATATGGGGGAGGGGGGAGGGGGAGGAGGAGAGGGAGGGGAGGGAATGGGGGCTTATGGATAGGAAACCGAGAAGGGGACTAACGTTTAAAATGTAAGTAAAGAAATATATCTAATAAAAATTTTAAAAAATTGTAATGCATTTTTTCTCATACATGTGTATCATATTTTATCCCTAATTGCCCCCTACTTCCTTCCTCTGCCCCTTTACCATTTTGTTCCGTTTCTTTCTCTCTTTCCTTCCTTACTTCTCTCATTCCCTCCCCCATCTCCTCTTCCCCTCATCATTTATACATTTTTAATTTTTTTCTTATGGGTCTTGTGTGGCCCAGACAAGACTCTAACTTACCCCATAGCTGAGGCTGACCTTGAACTCCTAATCCCTTTTGCCTTCCTTCATCTCCCTGGTGCTGAGACTTCTGGGTTGTACTACTACACTCAACTCTCCTCCTTTCTCTCACTGACCCAGCCCCACAAATAGTCCTCCTTTCTGTTTTCACATCACATATACTCATTGCTATGTCTGTTCCTCATCCCTTTTCCTACAGGCTTTCTCCATCTCTCTCATATTCCCTGTTCTACTTTTGTATCGTTATGTCTATTTAAAAGTAGATTCCAGAAATAAGAAAAAGAATCATTTTTGCCCTTCTAAGTCTCTCACTTTGTTTAAAATGATGATATCTGATTTCATGTTTTCTCTTGCAAATATTATCATTCTATTCTTTATGGCCTAGTTAAGCCTTGACTGGCTATCATCTTTGCTATTGGGAATGGTATCGCTGTAAATACAGACTTTCAAGCATTTCTGTGGCATGCCCAGCTTATCATCCTTTAAGTGTTACACAAAAGAGATACAGTGTATGATATGGCAGTGTTGTGTTTTACATACTTTGAAGAATATCTCTGCTGTTTCCATAGTGACTACAGCAGTTACGTTGCCACTGTATGAGGGGCTCGTTCTCCATATCCTTGCCATATTTGTTTTTTGCATCAATATCAGCCCTTATGACTCTGCTGAAATGGAATCTCAATGTAGTTTCAGTTTGTGTTTTCCTGATGGCTAAGGGTATTGACTTTTTAATCCTTTGATGATCAGCTTATAGGTTTCTTTTTCAGTGATCTGTGTTTCATAGACTCAGCAGATATTTGCATATTATAGTTTCATCCAATAAAGTAGCTTGTAACTTTTATTTGAATAGTTGATATAGCTTATATTTAGGACTATAATTAAAATAATTTGCCAATTTTTTTATAGTTTGGGGGCGTTTTTTCTGGTTGGTTAGATTATCATTTTTTGTTTTCTTTCTCTTGATGGGATAAAAATGAAAGGCCATAAAATAGGGTGGGGAGGGAATAGAAGGTAGGTTCAGAATTATTGACAGAGGGCAAATATGGGCAAATTACAATGTATGAAATTCTCATAGAATTAATAAAATATAAAAATAAAAAAGCATATTATAATGTAAATAAATTAATTGGAAGAATATTATTAAAAGTCCCCACAATTAACAAGCAAACAAAAAAGCAAGCGAACTGAAAAACAGGATGGTCAAGAAAATTATGGAAGGAAAGAGAGATCAGAAGGGCAAACATCAAAAACTTTTTACTGCGCAGGCAGATTTTTAATTAAATTTATATTAAATGTAATTACATTCTCCGACTGCATGGTGACAAAAAAATAAGAATCTAAGTATTTCCCAAGAACCTATACATAACTAAAGGAAATCAGGAAATTAACATTTTGTTTAAAGGAAATAATTTGGATAGTCCCTTTGCTAGGCAAATTCTAACCACTTATCTTAAAGCTAGAGAGAAAGTGCTTCAATAGATAACAATATAAACTTTTAAAAACTATGTTTTAAAATAGAAAACATTATTTTCCTAAAAGTAAAGACTTGCTTACAGTATGTTGCTTATATGAATATATGTATGTATATGTGTATGTGTGTGTATATATATCTAAAATGTATATCAAATATACATATAATAATATATACTTATATATTTTAATTATGAAGAGGGACATTGATATGATTTGTATTTTAATGTTTAATGAGTAAAATATTTTCTTTCTTATTGATTTCCCTTTCTATCTAATGTGGAGATACCATATTTTGTGTAGTTCAAAATACTTATCTACAGAAACTAAGGGATGCATCTTTTCTGTGACTACATAGCTGGTAGCGGGAAAGGGAAAACCATTTTCCTTTTTGTGTTGTTTTCCTGAGTCTGTCATGCAGACCTTGGGTTTTCTGATCTTGCTTCATCTTTCTACTTCTCACCTAAATTTCCTGCTGTGTGTCTATATTCAAGTACGTTCCCAGCCCGGGGCCATCACATCTGCCCTTCCCTGTCCTCACAACTGTATTCCTTTCCCACCTTGCTCAGGTACATCAATACCTTCTTTTTCAGAAAGACTCCATTAGTCATATTATTTCACAGTGTTCTTTAAAAATCCTTTGAAGATATTTTATATTATTTGTAGAAGAAGGCTTTATTTTTGTTCATAGCTTTTTTCATCCAAATTTAACTATATCGCTTTTGGCCTAAAGTGAGGGTAGAGACATCATGGCAGGGCACTGTGTGGTAGAGGAGGCTGTTTGCTTCACAGCAGGTGGGAAATAGAAAGGGTAAGAGAATAGGGAAAAGATCTACTCTTCCAAAGGTCCCCCAATGGATACTTCCTCTACCTACCCCCACACTGTGCTCACCTCTTCCTTACCAGTGGATTCTAGGATTCTTGAGGGCGGGACTTTTGTTTACTTCCTATATATTGAATTTTTATGAAAGACTAGAAAGAAAATAAATTTCTCCACTGCCTTAGGTTCATGTTTTATAAATTGAATTGACAAAAGGCACTAACAGGAGAAAAAGCAAACAAATCTGTGAACATATGTATTTCCAATGTACACAGGAGAAGTAAATGACAAGTACTTCAGGGTTATAGGATCTTAGCCTTGTATATCATGTTAGACTTTTTGTCATTGTGACAAAATGAAGTAACTGACAGTATTACTTGAAGCAAGGAAACACCTGTTTTGTCTCAGTTTCAGAGATTTTGGTCCCTGACACGTCAGCATCATTGTTCATGGACTATAGTGATGCCCAACATCATGGTGGGAAGATGCAGAAAAGCAGGGTTAGGCACATCATAGTGACCAAAACTTAGAGCTAGAGAAGGTCCTGGCACAAGATGTGTTGCCTAGAGACATACTCCCAATGACCTACTTCCTTCAGCTCAACCCACTCTCCTAAAGTCCCTAGGGCCTCCTCAAAACAGTGTCAGTAAGCAGGGACCAAGCATCTGGAGCATAAGGTTTCTCCATGGTACCTCATATGTAAACCATAGCATAAAGTCTCTTAGCCAGGAAAAACAAACATGCTCAGAATTGATCCTCATTGAGGATATGTACTGTGGGATGGGAAATCTGTGAGAAAACTAGTCGCAGAAAGGAATGGATTAAGTAAGTGTTCGTCACACACATTCTTCTGATGTATCTCTGGGCTAAGAGTCTAGAGTTGTCTCCTACAAGCCAAAATCATCCCGATATTTTCCCTATCAAAGGGATGAAGACAGAATACTTGTCTTTCATTTCTTTTTCTCAATTACCTTTAGAGCAAAATAATCCTTATGTCAACATGACATATTTTAGGATGGCACACACTGAGCCTCAGCAAGCAAAATATTTTCTTCCTTTATAGTGGTTCCACCAGAGAAATGAAAGTATTGGAGAAGAATACATTTTTCATTGGACTTGGTAAACATTTATGTTTTAAATTTCTTTTTGGTCAGTAACCATCAGTAAAGAAATGATTAAGCACATAAAAGTTACTATAAAAGACTGAGCTGGTCAGTGCTTTGAACTTATAGCATCAAACAAGGCCAACCAGCTTCTAAGAATAGACACGTCTTTCATCAGGCTCGTATTATGAGTTTGTTTACAAAGAATTCACGTTTGATTTATTCATTGCTCCTAATACTACTCTTGAAATTTTCATTTCAGTGCCTTGCAAAAACAATCACATTCTTAACTCGGTCCCTGGTATGAAAATAGGTCACTGTGATAGGCCTGTCAGAATACAAATGTGTGGGGAATTGATATCTGGGGCTAGATCTGACTTGGCTGAGTTCTCATTGTGAAAATATTATAGAGTAATTTGTCTTACCATTAAATTTCTCTCTCTCTCTCTCTCTCTCTCTCTCTCTCTCTCTCTCTCACACACACACACACACTCTCTCTCTCTTTTTTTTAAAAAACATTTATTGGATATTTTTATTTACATTTCAAATGTTATTCCCCTTTCCTGGTTTCCTGACCAGAAGCTGCCATCCCTTCCCCCTCCCCCTTCTTTTACAAGGGTGCTCCCCTTTCTACCTTCCTGCCCTGATATTCCCCTACACTGGGGGATCCAGCCTTGGCAGGACCAAGGGCTTCTCCTCCTATTGGTGCCCAACAAGGCCATCCTCTGCTACATATGCAGCTGGAGCCATGAGTCTGTCCATGTGTACTCTTTGTGTAGTAGTTTAGTCCTAGGGAGTCCTGGTTGGTTGGTATTTTTCTTATTGGGGTTGCAAGCCCCTTCAGCTCCTTCAATCCTTCCTCTAACTCCTCCAATGGGGACCCTGTTCTCAATTCAGTGATTTGCTGCTGGCCTTCACCTCTGTATTTATCAAGTTCTGGCTGAGCCTCTCAGGAGACAGTTATATCAGGCTCCTGTCATCATGTACTTCTTGGCTTCATCAATATTGTCTAGGTTGGTGAATGTATATGGGCTGGATCCCTAGGTGGGGAAGACTGAATGGCCATTCCTTCTGTTTCTGCTCCAAACTTTGTCTCCATATCTCCTCCTATGAATATTTTTATTCCCCCTTAAGAAGGACCGAAGCATCTGCACTTTGGCTATCCTTCTTGAGCTTCATGTGGTCTGTGAATTGTATCTTGGGTAATTCGAGCTTTGGGGCTAATATCCACTTATCAGTGAGTGCATGTCATGTGTATTCTTTTGTGATTGGGTTACTTCACTCAGGATGATATTTTCTGGTTCTATCCATTTGCCTATGAATTTCATAAAGTCATTGCTTTTGATAGCTGAGTAGTACTCCTCTCTCATAATAGTATTCTAGTATAATCTAGGATTCTCTCCCTCATAATAGACTGCTATTCAGAACTGCTAAGCAAGAGGGGTTGGAAAATCTTAGACATTTATCTATTAGGGTATGAATATGTATTGTTAGAATATTTCTTGACTTTTTTTTATAAGATAACAAAGCAAGTTTTCTAATTCAAAAAATGTTATTCTATGAAAGATTGAAGACCTCTTATAAGGATCTCTGAAGCTCTAGGCTAAGGCCTGTCACCTATAGCTAAGATCTCAGAGACTGACATAGGAAGTTCTAAGATTGAGGTGGGATTTGAGAAAAGGAAGAGGTTGTCACAAGAAGAGAAATGGGTCATTGTGAGTGACATTATAGACTTAGCAAACTATGAAGAAGTAGAAGCCAGGCTTGAGAGTTGGAAATGATGTGTAGGGAGGCTTGAGGAAAGATGTCAACTAACTCCTTAGGTGGTTGTAGAATTTGGAAAGAATGTTGTAATTTGTGGTAGTTATCTATGATAAGGGAACACATTTTGTAATACTCTTAAAGGATTTTAATGGTTGAGACCCGAGTAATTAACCAGGGTAAGGAAGCAGCCCCCAAAGCATAGGGCCCAAAAGAATTTGTTTCAGAGAGACAGTAGTGGGAGTAAGAGGAGGGGGCAGGTTCGAGAGAAAGAACTTTACTTAGAACCTTCCAGGACCATCCCAGGGAGTGAATGACACACCATGACCTGGGACATTGTGCCTTTTCTGTTTCAATGTCTATTAGTCATGTAACTAAGTCATGATGAGGAGATTCAAAGCAACATATGGATTGCAGACTTACGTTCTCTTTATTTAGAAGATCGAGGTATTTTTTGATATGTAAGGGCAAACATGAATGGAGCAGTGACACTTACCTACTCACATCTTGTAGCCAGTAGGCGGTTTTTAATCTTACTTGCTAATTTCATGTCTAGAAACTATAGATGGGCAGTTGAGGTAGAATTGCTTAAAGAATGTTTGTTTTGATCTATTGTTGAATTCCTCTATCATATTTAATAAAGAGAGCATTAGAATGGGTTATTGGTCATCTTTGGTGGCTTGAGAAGATCGTATAACGTTTCCATGTCTGACCTGTTCCCCAAGGTCCCTAATGTGAATGCTTTGATGATTTATCTCCTGTTAGATTCTGAGAATTGAATCCAAGGCTTTGCCCATACTAAATATGGGCTCTATTACTGATTTAGTGTCGAGTCCCTGCTTTGAGAGTATTTTTTGAGAACAAGTAGAGCAATGCTGAACATTGTTTTTGTTTCCCTGGTATAACTGATTACCAAAAAAATTTGATTAAATGGGAATTCTCAAAAATAGATTTGTTTCTCTCTTTCTACACTTTTCTGAACATTGGGGATGATCTTTCTGTAAGCCAGTACAAGCAGGCCTCAAAGATCCATAAGTCGGCTGTGTAGGAAAAGATAGAATCAACACTCAGACTGAGACAAGGGATTTTTCCTCAAACTCACTGTCTAGCTATGATGCTTCCACCTTAATAACTTCTTGCAAACAATGTCAGGTGCAATATGTGTATGTGTGAGCATCCAGATGTCCAGAGGTGTTAGAAACTGTGCTGTGCAGCTCTAGAATACTAATTGCTAGCTCCCCATTTCTTCTCCTAGCTTTGTCCATTTCATCATTTATCCTTTTATCCAGGCAGCCTTTCACTGGCTTTGGGTTATTTTTTTTTTCTTCTGTGAATTGGTACAGCTGAGAGGTTATTGCTAACTGTAAAGGATGATTTGGTAGAGATTGTTAGGATTAATTTTTTATTCTAACTTCATAGAATCTATTATTTAAAACACTTGTTTGTTCTTTTCCTTAAAATTCAAGACTTCCCTTGCATTTCTAAACCACCTGCATGGTGTCAGGTCATTTCTGCAGCATCTAGGATCTCAGGAGCAACTTAACTGAAAGATTTGTATGCTTCTCCATGAAAAGAGATATGGAGATATAATAATGATTTTTTTTTACTTGAAAACACTTACTAGGTTATGAATGAGTATGTTGGTGGTAGAATGGAAACAAAAGATAAAATCCAAAGGGAATTTAATGGAAGAGAAAATTGTTTTTGTTGAGTAGATTGAGTGAACTTTTTGTTGTTTTATTTTTGTTTGCTTGCTTCTTTGTTTGTTTGTTTGTTTGTTTTTGAGACAGGGTTTCTCTATGGACCCACAGCTCCCCCAAAATGTTTTTTTTTTCAATTTTAAAGTAATTTTAAAACAGAAAAAGACAGATGGGTTCCTTTATAGTGACTAACAAAATATTACCTGTTTAAATCAATATAAATTAAATTAAAGACTTCTAATAAATTTTTCCATATTTTCAACAGAGTTCTGGAAAAAGATTAGTTATATAACTCAATAGCATGAAAAATGATCCAGTAATTGAAAAGTTATATAATATGGAACATTCTTTTTTTCTGATATTTTTAATTTACATTTCAAATGTTATTCCCTTTCCTGGTTTCCGGACCAGCAGCCCCCATCCCATCTCCCTCCCCTTTCTTCTTATAAGGGTATCCCCCCCAACCACCTTCCCTTTCTGCCTCCCCACCCTGAAATTCCCCCTACACTGGGAGGTCCAGCCTTGGCAGGACCAAGGCTTCTCCTCCCATTGGTGCCCAACAAGGTCATCCTCTGCCACATATGCAGCTGGAGCCATGAGTCTGCCCATGTGTGCTCTTTGGGTAGGGGTTTAGTCCCTGGGAACTCTGGTTGGTTGGTGTTGTTGTTCTTATTGGGGCTGCAAGTCCCTTCAGTGCCTTCAATCCTTCTTCTAACTCCTCCAACAGGGACCCCATTCTCAGTTCAATGGTTTATTGCTGACGTTCGCCTCTGTATTTGCCACGCTTTGGCTGAGCCTCTCAGGAGACAGCTATATCAGGCTTCTGTCAGCATGTACTTCTTGGCTTCATCAATATTGTCTAGTTTTGGTAGCTGTATATATATATGGACTGGATTCCCCAGGTTGGGCAGGCTTTGAATGGTCATTCCTTCAATCTCTGCTCCAAACTTTGTCTCCATATCTCCTCCTGTTAATATTTTTGCTCCCCCTTTTGAGAAGTCTGAGGCATCTGCACTTTGGTCATTTTTCTTTTTGAGCTTCATGTGGTCTATGGATTGTATCTTGGGTAATTCGAGCTTTGGGGCTAATATTCACTTATCAGTGAGTGTGTAACATGTGTGTTCCTTTCTGATTGGGTTACCTCACTCAGGTGACATTTTCTAGTTCCATCCATTTGCCTATGAATTTCATAAAGTCATTGTTTTTGATAGCTGAGTTGTACTCCATTGTGTAGATGTACCACAATAGCTTCTGGCTATTATAAATAAGGCTGCTATAAACATAGTGGAGCATATGTCTTTGTTGTATGTTAGAGCATCATTTGGGTATATGCTGAGTCCTCAGGTAGTACAATGTTCAATTTTCTGAGGAACTTCCAGACTGATTTCCACTGTGCTTGTACCAGTTTGCAATCCCACCAACAATGGAGGAGGCATGTTCCTCTTTCTCCACATCCTCCCTAACATCTGTTGTGACCTGGGTTTTTGATCTTAGCCCTTCTGACTGGTGTGAGGTGGATGTTTTGATTTGCATTTCCCTGATGACTAAGGATATTGAGCATTTCTTGAGGTACTTCTCAGCCATTCGATATTCCTCAGCTGAGAATTCTTTGTTTAGCTCTGTTCCACATTTTTAATAAGGTTATTTGGCTTTTTGGAGTCTAACTTCTTGAGTTCATTGTATATATTGTATATTAGCCCTCTATCAGATGTAGGATTGGTAAAGATCTTGGTTGCAGTTTTGTTCTAATGGCAGGTTTATGAAGTCCCATTTTTCGTTCCTTGATCTTAGAGCATAAGCCATTGGTGTTTTGTTCAGGAAATTTTCCCCAGTGCCCATGTGTTTGAGGCTCTTCCCCACTTTTCTTTTTATTAATTTGAGTGTATCTGTTTTTATGTGGAGGTCCTTAATCCACTTGGACTTAAGCTTTTTATAGGCCAATAAGAATGGATCGATTTGCATTCTTATACATGCTGACCTCCAGCTGAACCAGCACAATTTCTTGAAAATGCTGTCTTTTTTACCACTGGATGATTTTAGCTCCTTTGTCAAAGAGTAAGTGACCATAGGTGTGTGGGTTCATTTCTGGGTCTTCAATTCTGTCCCATTGATCTACCTGCCTGTCTCTGTACCAATACCATACAGTTTTTATCACTATTGCTCTCTAATACTGCTTTTGGTCAGGGATGGTGATTCCCCCAGAAGTTCTTTTATTGTTGAGTATAGTTTTCGCTATCCTATTTCTTTTTATTCCAAATGGATTTGCAAATTGTTCTTTCTGACTCTATGAAGAATTAAGTTGGAATTTTGATGGGGATTGCATTGAACTTGATGTAGATTGCTTTTGGCAAAATGACCATTTTTACAATATTAATCCTTCCGATCCATGAGCATGGGAGGTCTTTCCATCTTCTGAGATCTTCAATTTTCCCAAAATGTTTTATGTAGAGCAAGTTGGCCTTAAATTCACAGAGAACCATCTGCCTCTGCCTCCTTGGTGCCAGAATTCAAGGTGTCACTAACATACCTGGCTTAAGGATGAACTTTCAATGTTATTTATTCATTTACTCATTTATTTTTAAGTGGTCAACTTATTTCTCCACATGACCATGAAAATGAGACCCTACTGTGTGTAGGTGCTGGGTTTATAGCAGGCAACACAATACATACAGTTCTCTCATGGAGTTTATTTACTGCCAGTGACAAATTACGCTTCTATTACCTATTAAGACAAACAAGTTTTAATGTTTTGAAAGACAATTGAAAGAAGAAACTTCCCTGTTCTCAAAGAAAGAGCATAAGTATTCATAATATAGTGATAGTTGCAACTATCTTGTTGTCATTAGTCTTTGAAGTCTGAGCTAAAAGGACTCAATAGTTTTTGATTGGTCGATTGTTTCCCTGTGGCATAAGGATGTGCCTTTTTGAAAGCGTTTGATTTCCCCCTTTTACCTAGTTCGTATTATACTGAACGGTGTACTTTCATACAATAGGGAGCGGTCTTCACTTTACTCGCTTCAAAAAAGTCACCACAGAGAATACTTGTATAGTGGTCTGCATTAGAGGTTAAGCTATCTTTTGTGCAATTCATAATACAGTCCCAATTCTTGACTTTTACAATATATTGCCATCCTCTGTGCTTTGTCATGTGTGTAGGAATACCCAGAACATATTTTTCCCTTCTCATTTTAGCTTAGAATCTGCTAACCAGCTCTTTTCCATTTCTCTGTCCATCCCATCTTCCCATCCATTAAACCAATATTTTTCTCTCTAGGAATTCACCATGGTGTAGATTACGTATGAATGAGATCACGTGGTCAGTATGTGTGTGCCTTCTTCTTTTTTAGTTAATATGACCTTTACTTGCATTCATGTCATAAATTACATGATTTTATACCTTTAATGGTTGTATATAGGTGCCACATTTTCTTATCTAGAATGCAATGGATATGAGCTGTTTCTATTTTCTTTAAAGTATTTAGGTGAAAAATTCTCAGGATATGATAAGAAAGATTTGGGAAGGATATGTTTCCTGCAATTTAGGAAAAAAATCAAAATTACATAAAATACATCACATTAAAAAGACACTGAATGAAATGAAATAACGATCAGAGTGAAAGGATAACCTTTAAAGTGGCAGATTCATAAACCATATATATCTGGCATGGAATTTATATTTTAAATATGTAAAGAATGTAAACAACTCAATTAAAGCAATAAGCTGACTTAGAGATGTGCTGTGCTCTAAGTAGACATTTCTCTAGGGATATATATAAATGGCTGAAAACATACTCACCATCACTGATCAGCAGGGACATGCAAATCCAAGCCACCATGAGGTATCTCTTCACTCTAGGGACAAGTGCTGGCAAGTCTGTGGAGAGGAGGAAAGTAGTGGGAATACAAGTCAGTGCAGTTTCTGTGAAAAAGAAGTGTAGAGATTCCTCAGAAAACTTAAAAATAGACACCATAAGATCAGAAATCCCATATGTCCACAGAAAGTGAAGTCAGTATGTTTAGAGACATCTATATTCTCACATTGATTCCAGAGCTATTCAGGCTGTTCATGAAACAGAAATAATCTTTGCAAGGTGATTCCATCTATCGTCATCTACATATATATCATCTATCTAGCGTCTACCATCTCTATCTATCTATCTATCTATCTATCTATCTATCTATCTATCTATCTATCTATCTATCTGAGTATAGAGGGTATGTGTGCTTCTGTTAAGGTTCCTGTGTACGGTCAGAGGGTAACTTGTCCAAGTTAGTTTTCTTTCTACCATTAGAGTTCTGGGGATTGAACTCAGGTCTTCAGGTTTGTTTTTAACCTGCCAAGTGATCTTGTGTCCCACATCAAAGCATTTGTATGTAAGAAGGATGCGCATCTAAGTAGTTTGTTAAAAATCTTAGAAGATAAACATTAATGTCAGTTTGAAATCAGAATGTACAGAGATTGAATTTAGTTGAGTACTGGTAACTCAGTGTAAAAGCACTTGCCCTTTAAAATTGCAAGGATCTCAGATTCCAGAAGTTTGTTTATACCTTGAGAGAATAGAGCCCAAGGTCACAGTAGTAGTTGTTGTCAGACCCACACTCTAAATCCAAGTGCTTTCTTAAGGCTCCAGCAGCCCACGAGTATCTGTTGATTAACCCCATAGGCTAGCAGAGAGTTTAAGTACATATAGTGGGAGGCTAGAAGAGGGAGTGCAGTTGAGCTTGTTTTTCACATAAGCCCTTTCATTAAATACAAGAACAACTGAAGGACTCCCTCTTCTCACTCTCCCAGGAGAGCTCTTCTACCCTTCCCTTGTTTGCTATTGCCTATTTAGGTTATAAAGCCATTCAGCTGGGAGTGTGCTGATTTCCTGGTTCACCCTACACTAAGACCTCCCTTGTCCTCTGGTAACTGCTCTTATTTGACTGATAATTGCAAATCATCATATCATGCTAATGATATTAGTCCCTTAACTGAAATTCATTTTACCTGGCTCAGCAGACATTGTGCGCATGTTATAGCTCCCAGATGGGAACCCTGGGGCTGATAACCCACGAAAAATGTGATCAGAATGGGCTTAAATGGAAAGAACACACAATGAGGCTCGCTTAACACTGAAGTTTTAAATTGAGAAACTGCATTCAAAGTACTTATTCACATTAGGTCTTTGTCAGGATTCTGAAAGGATCACAGTTAAAGTGTTGTATATCCTTTGCCACAAGCTTTAGCTATGTGCACAATGCTATCTTAGCACTTCGTTGGATAGATAATACAGAATGCAGAAGAAGGTGATATTTGGAATGTATTCATCTTAGCCATGTGTGCTTATGAGGTTGCGATGTCATTTGTTAAGAGTACCATTTGTTTTAATCCTTTACTCATAATTCATAAACTATATCATATAGAGAAAAAATTATGGGTTTTGAGGTTGAAGAATCTAGCTTGATTTCTATTTTACTTGTTAAGGGAATCTGCCACTCTGCTTTGAGAGTAAATTCTCAGGTTTTTAGTTAGTGGATGGTCATTGTCTTTGGGGGAGACATTCCAAGAATTCTAGTGGTTCCTGAAAACTGAGGCTAGCACCAGGCACTCACTGAGATTCCTCTTACCTACACAGTCATCCAACAGGCTCTTGCCTTGTTTTAATCACCCACTGTGGCCGTATCGTTTGCATGGAGATTTGAGAGGAAAACCAGCACACATTCAATTAGTTTTCTTCACAGTTTCAAGCGTAGAAATGTATGTATATTGTAGATTTTAACCACCTCAATATATGATTATTACTCCTTACTGGGAACCCTTGCCTTTTTACTGTTGGAAGCACATTTTAGTTTCTCTTTAACATACTGATATTACTCTTTTAAATGCTGATACACATTGGGATGCCTTTAAAATAAAATGAAGATAAACACAATCAGTGAGCTACCAAGAGAATTGAATTATAACGGAGAGGTTAAATGACTAACAGGCAGGGAGCATGCCCAGTGTGAATTTGCTAAACAGAGGTTTAAGTCACATATTAGGTAGGATGGGGCAAAGTGATAAAAGATTTTACCATGTTACTAATATTGACTAAAAATAACAAGATTATTTTATATGTAGATTTTTTCATTGAAAACTTTGACCATTTGTAATTGAGACTAAGGAAAGGAAAAGTATAGATGACTGAGGGAACTTCTGTACTCACCATGAGCCTTGCATTAGCCTCCAGGAGAAAATGGACGTGTCTGTGGTGTGGCTTCTATATGGACAGGAATCAGGTATTCTCTGTAAGACTGCTCCTGTAATCCATGAAGACAATAGACACCCTGTTTCTAGGTGCTAGCAATCATCATTGTCAGTGCTGCGAACTGAGTGCTCTGGAAATCCAGAATTCAGTAATGTCTGAGTCATCAGGGAAGGCTTCTTGGAGGAGGTTACTTTTAAGATCTACTTGAAAAGATAAGAATCAGTTTATTACATATAGGGAAAGAAAAGGCAATCCAAACAAGAAGTTTTGCTGCAGCCTGGGGATGGTGATGCAGCTAGGTGTGCACGGATGAGGACAGTCCTTTTAAAGTTCTCCGTGCTTGAGAGAAACAGTAGGGTTTTCCTTCCCACCCTAATTCCTTCTAGTTCTCTCATTGATTGCCAAGGTATGCATTTATGAGGTTCAAAGCTGCATTCTTTGCACATTTTAACATGCAAACATTGTTTTAGAATATGAAAGATCGATCTAAGTTAAATTTAACATGCCTCTGTGCCCAACCTTGCACTAAGTGTTTAGAAATCTGTGCTAATAAAGACTTGAACTTACCCTTTGGAATAATCATCAAATGGTGGGAAGATCAGGACAAAGTGCTACAGTGGAGGAGTAGGCAATGAACAGATGAAGAGGTACCCTGTAAGCTAGTGCTTAAATAATAAAAGGGACTTTATTTTTGATAATCATCTGTACTTTAAGATGAACTCGTTGAATGTCATGTAGGTGGCTTTGAAATCTCTTAGAGGATTCAAGGGGAAATGAGACCTCTGTGTCATAATTGTGCTTTTGGCCAGCCCTGCCCTCAGAAAAAGAACACAATCATTTATGTAGGCTGAGAAAACATCTGAGAGAGTCAAGTCTATTTTCCATCCTCATTAGACAATGTATTTGCAGTTGATGTTTGATATATGAGATCTGAATTATGCATGAAGGGTAGAGACGAGATGTTGTCATGATAAAATTTTAATTACTATACATTGTGTTGCTGATGAGACAGCAAATTGAACATCACTGACAAGTTGTCTCAACAGTGCAAACGTGTTTGATGAAATGTCCAGCCAATGACGAGATAATGAATTATCCCACTGTAACTACGATAACTGTAAGTTTGGGAAAACTGCCTGGAGAAATTGAAGTTACATAAGTGAACTTTTAAAGTGTGTTGTTGCTTGTGCTGAAGAACAAACACAGGGCTTCACATGTGCTAGCTAAATGCTCTGTCACTCACAGGGCTAGATTTTTCACTTGACAAGAAATGCATGTGATGTCATTGGACTTAAACATTTAAAAATGGATAGAATGCTTTGACATTTATGAAAGGAATGCATATCTTATTACCAATTTAGATGTCCTTTTTTATGTCAGTTGTTCAGTGTTTATGGGGTGGAAATAAACAGGCTTTGCTTATGGACCATCTATTTAGTGCTTTTACATGCCTTGTGCTGAGACGGTATCAGTTGCTCAATTTTTATTAGAATCTCAGATCCAAAGTAGACAAATGACTCTTCCATTGTTATGAAGGTTAGTGTTCTTCAAAGAGGTCAATGAAACACTGATACAAAAATCACCTTGGGTTGTTGACAGGGGAGTTCTTTCAATAAGGGAACATTCTAAAAATTACCACCCGGAACACTAAAGAAGAAATAGTTTATACATAATTTACATATGATAAAATGCACAGGGGCTTGTGACCCCATAAGAACAACAATGCCAACCAACCAGAGCTTCCAGGGACTAAACCACTAACCAAAGACTACATGAACTGACCCTGGACTCTAATTGCATAAGTAGCAGTGAATAGCTTTGTTGGGGCACCAGTGGAAGGGGAAGCCCTTGGTCCTGCTAAGGTCAGACCCCCAGTGTAGGGGATTGTTGTGTGGGGGCATGATGGGGGGTGGATGGGGAAGGGAACACCCATATAGAAGGAGAGGGGGAGGGGCTAGGAGGCTGATGGACGGGAAACCAGGAAAGGGAATAACATTTGAAATGTAAATAAATACCCAATTTAATAAAAATGGGGGAAAAAGACCCCACACAGATCTTAACAGCTTGGTTCAACGAATGTTGATATATGTATATAACTAATTTAACCTTCCATTAAAATTCCATTACAACACAGAGTTAACTGAAGAATTTTTGCATTTAGTTTACAAATACTCCTCAGGACACATTTTCTATCACTAAAAGTTATTTATGCTTATTCTAGATTTTTTTTTTTGGTAAGCAGAATCATGCAATATGCATAGACATGTGTCAAGCATCTCTTTTACAAGTATAATATTGTTGACATTCATTCATGTTATTGTGTGCATTCGTTGTTTTTTCCTGATTACTGTTGAGCAGTAGTACATGATATGCATTTGTACCAACCATCATCCATAATTATAGAATTCTGAAGTCTATAATCCTGAATATTGAAACTTTTCCATGTAAATTGCTCTTTCAAAGTTCTACCAGGTTTTTCTTCCGCCACCTAAAATATTAGCACTGTAGGCTTGCAGTCCTGAAGACATATACCAGTGGTCTGCCCTTTCAATCTGTTTCTGCCATCAATATCTTGAGTTCCAAGGTTTTCGACTTGAGATGAGCCATGGTAAGCCCATCCCAGGGTCTGCTCTGAGAAGCATAGACCTGTTTTGAGGATGGACTAGTGAGGAATTTCCTAGCCACTGAGATAGCATGAGTCAATTTCCTCAGTACATCCTTTTCATACATTTGTTTGTAGATCTTATTGCTTTTATGTCTCTGAAAATCCCAAACTAATACAGACTTTGTGTTGAATAAGTTTAGTGTCATTTCCTTTGCTACCTTTCTTACAGCTCAGTGGGAGGCATTTAAGGAACTGTTTCTTCAAGAAACTTATGAAAAATCAAATGCATGGTTCTAGGAAGGGTAGAAAATGTAAATCTTAAAACTATTATTATTTTTCACATTTTATTTAGTCTCTGTGCTTGTGTTTGTATGTGTGTGTGTGTGTGTGTGTGTGTGTGTGTGTGTGTGAGAGAGAGAGAGAGAGAGAGAGAGAGAGAGAGAGAGAGAGAGAGAGAGTGTATGGAGAGGGTAAGCATATTTGGGTATGTCATAGCACACATAATGAGGTTAAAGGACAGCTTGCAGTAGTCAGTTTTTTCCTTCTACCATACATGTTCTGGAGATTGAATTCAGCTTGTCAGGCTTAAGCCGCAAGGACTTTCACTCATTGAGACATCTCTCTAGTCTGATTAGTTTTGATGGACAAACAAACAGACAAACAAACTCACTTAATTTCAGTGACCTCATAATAACTAGACTTTGGAATGGGCAGTGCAAACTTGAACATTTGCTGACCAAAACTATTCTATGGGTACAAGTCTATCAAGAATTTTGAAGATCATAAACACAGAAAAATGGGTGAGAAATTGCTCATGCTAGACATACATACTACCATGTGTCTTCAACAAACATTCTCCCTAGAGAATTAAATGAGATAGAAAGGCTCAGTAGCTCTCTAAAAGCAACTTCCAATGCAGCCAAGGTTCTGGTGTTACAAAAGAGATTAAGTGGTTCACTGCTGTGGGACAAGGATTTGATTGTTGAGAAACAGTCTTCTTATAATTGCCACTTTGGATAATGGATGCTGCTTTCAAAGTATCTCCATAGTTGTTATCTGATATATAAAATGCATGCTTCTATTGGAGTTCCCCCAAATAAAAGCCACTGAAACATTCCTCAGTAAATATAGTGGAGATGCCCTTTTATACATCTGAATTTGTGGAAGATGGAATTTCTGAAAGTCTCAGCTTTTTGGTTAATTGTATACACATGTTTTTCGTCAAGCTGAATCTATAAATGGATTTTTTATGGACTCAAAAAGAAATAAAAATAGGATCATGAACCAGAAATAAGACTTGACTTTTACAATGTGACATATAGACACACAATTTTAGCAGTATGCCAATTGTACACTTTAAAGTTCAAGTTTGTTGTGAAAGGTCCACCGGATGATTTCGTTTTCTTATTACATACATGTTGTGCAGTTTAGTTCCTGGCTTCTTTGCCACTACTGCCTTTCACAACTCATTTGAAATTTGTTCTTGGTATTCTTTGATCTTTATAAAGTAGAAAGAAAGAGAATTCAGACTTGCAAAGATGTCATTATTCTGATGTCTTGTATATGGAATAAAAACTGACAGAATAAAACAGGTATAGTTGATTCCTCTTTAATGGAGTCATATAAAGGATGTTTACTCTTTTTTCTGGCCTCTTAAATATTACTTCTATTATCATCATGGTGGCAGTATGGCATTCTGAAGGCAGATATGGTGCTGGAGGAGCCGAGAGTTGGACGTCTTGATCCAAATGTAGCCAGGAAGGTACTATCAGAGGAGACTCTGATTGCACGCTGGGTAGAGCTTGAGCATAGGAGATCTTAACGTCCACCTGCACAGTGGCACACTTCTGCTAATAAGGCCACACCTCTTCTATCTAAGGAGATCACACCTCCTAAAAGAGTCACTCCCTGTGTTCAAACATTCAGACACATGAATCTATGGGGCTAAACCTATTCAAGAATCAACTGCTAAAAACTGACCTGTCAATATTTACTTTCATGTAACACACAGACACATACATGCATACATACACATATACATACAAGCAATGCATACACATATACACATATGTATGAACATATACATATATTTACACATATACACATACATGTATGTATATACACATGTTTGTGTGTAAACATCTACTACATATGCATGGAAATTTACATCCCACATATGACAGAAAAATTAATATTTGTCCCTGTGATTCTGACTTATGTTAGTTAATATAGGGAGGGTGTGGGAAAAAGAGAGGGTAATAGAATGTGGCTGATATAAAAGTAGAGTATGACTGACCATGTCTCAAATGAGGTGAACAGTGTTCTTAAGGAAGGTTTCATGTTTGTCTACTGGCTTCTTTCCATACATAGAGGATGGTAAATGAGTATCTGCACATATGTGAACACTGGCATACACCCAAATATTTTTATATATGTGTGCATATATGCACACATAAACATATAAGACTATTTGGGGATGTCAGGAGACTAAGGATGGGGAAGGATCATGGAAAACAAGTAGAGAACAAATGAGAATGAAGTATGGAGACATGGATGAAAATGCCAATAATAAGGCTTGTTACTTCCTGTGCTAACTTAAAAGTTAAATAATTGACCAGTATGAGACCTGTCTGCATTTTCATTAGCATTACATGTTTGCCATATTTTTAATCATTTAATCATTATCAATTCCTAGACAAAATTCAAATAGGGCAAAATTAAGTAGGTTTAAAACAATCTTACTGCTGTAAACAAAAACTGTTTACAAATGACACAAATAAAGTGAAGTTTAGCTCTTCATACTATGCATGTGCAGCATCTCCTATTTGGCTTCATAGAGGTCGTAGGTAATAGAATCACTACTAAAATATAAATCAAATGATTTGGACTCAATCTCCCTTTGTCGATAATTTCCATTATCTCGGGAGGTTACTTCTCTTGTGCTTCAGTTTGTCACATATAAAAGGAAACAATGCTCAATGGATTTTCTGGTATACATAGAAACATGCATACCATATTGCCGACTAGCATAAAAATTTTAAATCCAGAATAAACACTATTTGAAGATATACAACAAGGAGTTGGCAGACTGGCTCCGCCCATAAAGAAAAGCAAGCCTGATGACCTGAGTTCAATCCATATAAATAGAACTGACTCAACAAAACTCTCTTTTGACCTTTACATAACTGCTACAGCATACGTTCTCATGCATGTTTATATACAGAATAATGAGAAATAATAAATGAAATATAAATATAATATGTACCAGAAAACATTAATATTACAAGCAAGGTAATAATATTTATAGAGCAATATACTTCCACCAAAGCAAAGTCTATAAACATTTACTTTAAAAATATTTAATGCATCCTTCACTTGTAATTATAGCATAATTTCATAAACACTGCTATTTCCAGGGGGAACCATTTACTTGAATTGTTTGTCTAGGTCTAGGTTTTGGTGAAGCCAGTTTAAGATTCCATTTCACTTGTTTTTATCTCCCACAGCTTTGACATTAGGATTCTGGAGTAGGTAGTATAGTCTATATGTGTCTATAGTATTAGCTCTGATGTTTGCCCATTGTAACTGATTCCTCTTGTTCCATACATAAATGTCCTCTTCCCATGGTGCTCTGCTTCCCAGATCTGGAGTGACCCCTTTGGCTTCTCCCTCCTCATTAGATCTGTCTCCAGAGTTTTTTCTATTTAGCCATTATTCTGCCTCTTAGAGGTGTGCTGCTCTATAGGAAATACTAGTTATCACATGCCTTCCTTAGTCACTTCCTACCCACTTCAGCTGCAGAGCTCAAGAGTGCAAATGCTGAGCTTTTCTGGCTATGTATCTTTAGGTTTAGGCTCCACTCTGTTTACTACTGCCGAGGCAGCCCCCTAAGGCTTACTTGTCACACTTCCTAGATTCCTGATAGATGTATTTTCAATACCTACACAGAGCCTGAGAAATAACAGGAACACCATAGATGGTTAATTAAATGACTAGATTAAATATATGGTTAATACATGCAAATTCCCTCTCCTTTATGCTGTTTGTAGGTTTCTATTATCTAAAGAAGCATTGCTAAAAAGTAGGTCTTCTCATTCTAAGTCAAGAGAACTCTAAGTCTAGGGTATTTCCCCAAGAATCTGAACTGCCCTCTATTCTCATCAGATCATGCTTACTGTCTCAGCTTGATGCTCAAGAGATGCTCTGATAAGGGCGATGGTCTTGCTCAACTTCCATTGCTTCCAACACGGATGTCATTCATTAATTTTTAACAAGAGAATTTTCTCTTTTGTTGTTAGTTCTTTGGGGATTTTGTATACTGTGTTTCAATCACATTAGCATCCTTTGCCAACTCCTCATATTAATCCTGTCTTCTTTTCCTATGCAAATTTATTCTATCTATCCACCACACACACACACACACACACACACACACACACACACACACACACACACACACACACACACACAGAGAGAGAGAGAGAGAGAGAGAGAGAGGGAGGGAGGGGAGGAGGGAGAGAGAGAGAGAGAGAGAGAGAGAGAGAGAGAGAGAGAGAGAGAGAAATATTGAATCATGGTTGAAATGAACTTAAGAATGAAGAAAAACTTTACACACCATCATCAATTCAGCTTCATCCCAGAGATGCAGATACAGTTCAATATACATAAATTGACAAATGTAATCTACAGTGTAAATAAACTTAAGGAAAGAAACCATGTGATCATTACATTAGATGCAGAGAAAGCCTTTGACAAAATACAATATTTCTTCATGATAAAAGTCCTGGAAAATCTAAGATTACAGGAAACATGTATCAGTATATTAAACGTAATAAGCAGCAAGCCAGTCAACAGAATTTTAAGCAGAAAGAAACTCAAGCATTTCCACTAAACCCAGCAAGACAAGGAACCCACAATTTCCATTCCCATTCTATATAATACTTGAAGTCTTAGCTAAAACGAGGCAATGAAAGAGATCAAAAGGTACCAATAGAAAAAAGAAGGCACCAATAGGAAAGGAAGGCATCTTCCCTTGCAGATGGTATGATTCTTAGTATAAAAGACCAGAAAACTCCTGCAGCTGCAAAACATACTCAACAAAGCAGCAGGTCCCAAAAATTAATGCACAGCTCTGTGTATATGTGTGTGTGTGTGTGCGCGCGCACATATTGGGGTATGCACATGGCACAGTGCCTGCTTGGATGTCAGAAGACACATTTGAATAGGGTCTCCACTTATTTTGTATGTTTTAGGAATGGAACTCAGGTTATTAGGCCCAGCCACAGGTGCATTTACCCACTGAGCTTGCCAGCATCCGACACACACACATACATACATACACACACACACACACACACACACACACACACACACACGTATCTTAATATTCATTTTCCAATGGAGCTGTATACTCTGTATATGAATGGATGTCTTCATTTGGAAAGAATAGTAGAAAAGAAGTAGAACTTTCTTTTCATTAATTTTTATTGGATATTTTCTTTATTTACATTTCAAATATTATTCCCTCTTCCTGGTTTCCCTCCTGGAAACCCGCTATCCCATAGTCCCATCCCCTGCCTCCATGAGGGTACTCACCCCACTCACCCACTCTCTTTCTCGTCTCCCCGCCCTGACATTCCCCTACACTGGGGCATTGAGTCTTCACAGGACCAAGAGCCTCTCCTCCCATTGATGTCCAACAAAGCTATCCTCTGCTACATATGCAACTGGAGCCATGGGTCCCTCCATGTTTACTCTTTGGTTGGTGGTTTAGTCCCTGGGAGCTCTTGGGTGTCTGGTTGGTTGATATTTTTGTTCTTCCTATGGGGTTGCAAACCCCCTCAGATACCTCAGTCCTCTCTCTAACTCCTCCATTGGGAATCCCCTTCTCAGTCCAATGGTTGTCTGCGAGTATCTGCCTCTGGATTTGTCAGGCGCTGGCAGAGCCTCTCAGGAGACAGTCACATCAGGCTTATTTTCTAAGATCACAAAGATAAAAGGCAAACATCAACTCACGTTTTGTTTTCTTTCCCATTTTCTTAGTTCTCTTAATGACTCTTTCTGAATCTGTCATCTAAGAATTTTCAAAATATTTTTATTTGTATTTATTGTTTATTATCATGAGGTAATGAACTTATTAACTATGATGGACCTTTAATTTTCATGAAGTTGTGTGGGAGCTTTTCTATTTTTATGTGAGAAAAAGTAAGCCAGCATTCGAAGAAAAGTAGATATATATTTTGAAATTGATGATATATATATTTTTCTCACATTTAAGTGTTTTCTAAGACGTTAGAAAATCTCAGTCTTCCTCTTGAACATTTGTTCTGTTAGAAATCAATGGGTTCACAAGTAACTGGATTTAAAATTCTTGAAAAATTTTTTTGATTACCACAGTCTGTCTGTCCCACTTATTTTTAACTCAAACAATTCTAACACAGAACAAAAAGTGAATATAAAGTAATAGTGTCTATTGTTAGAAGTTCAATGAAATCATTTAATATTAATTCAAGTTAATACACAAAATCATATTACTCCAAAGAGCATCAGAATTTAAAATTTGCATTTGAGAATGACAGTGTCACCCATTCATCTCAGTCCCTGCGTCTATGGAATTCTACTGAAGTATTGGAGTAATTTGTTAGGCCCCCCCTCTATGAAACCCAAATTTAAAATCCTTATCTAGTGAGTGGAAATGCAGTCCAAATGTTAAGAGTACTTAATATCCTTATAGAAAATCCAGGTTTTGTTCTTAATAATTATACAACAGCTCACAACTAATTGTAACTCCATTTCCAAAGGATCTGCAGCTCTCTTCTGGCTTCTATGGACACTAGCCATGTACAAAGTGCACCAAATGCAGAATGCAAACACTCATACAATAACACAAAAATAAATAAAAATTAAAGAGTAAATTCTTGTCCACCTTGTTTAAAATAAAGTGCTATTAATATAAGGGTGGTGAAATTACTGGTGTCCTCCTGAGGAAGTTAGTAACTAGATCTTTATGTCAAGTGAGAAATTATATATATATATATATATATATATATATATATATATGTCATGTGCTTGAAGATGGATTGGACCAAGTGATTTCTATTTCATGTATAAAACAGAAGGACCACTCAAAATAGGTAATTATCATCAATTTCCATATACAAATTCTCAGAAATATTGAATTTGTAAGGGATATTAAAATGGGGAAGTTATAAACTCTACTCCATAACCAAGAATTGCTTGGATGAGCTGTATTTCTTAGGTTATTATGAGTTTTTGAATAACTGGTCATCAGGAAAGTATATGTAAGGATAATTTTGTTCTTATCTGCCTCCTAAGCCTGGAGTGAATCTCAGTTAACAAGCTACTTTGCTATCCCCATTTCTCCTGTTTTCTATGTTCCAACCCTAAAAGAATTAAAATGCAGGATAGAGAGGCTAACTGTATTATACCTGATTCCTTCCCACTTTTCACTTACTCAGCTAAGATTAGTGTTGGCACTTAAAGTGACTGTCTAAGAGTGAGCATAAAGGTCATGAGGCTGATTGAATTTCTATTCATTGGCAAGGAAAGAACTTTGTCCAATGTGCAAAGTTAAAGGGAAGATAGGAAACAAAATAAAAATGCTCTATGACTTTCATCTCGTGACTCCTGCTTATCTCATCAACTAACTTAGAGGGTGACATATTTAAGCAAATCTACATGCACAGCAAATGTCCGACCACATATTGTGTGGGCTTTGACCATATCGTGAATTATTAGATCGGTTCAATCATAATGATAGAGAATGCACCAAAGAGAAATCAAAAAAAAATGAAGAAAGATGGTTGAATGTTACAAAATCAAATAAAAATACATAATTAAAAGTGTTAGGATTCATAGGTAAATGAGAACATGCCTTGCTGAGTCTGGGTCACCCTTCTTAACACTCCTTTCCAGATAAATCTATTTTCTTGCATATGTCATACTGTTATTTTTTTAACTGAATAAAATTTCATTGTTTTATATATTCACTACATTTTCATTATCTATTCACCTGTGTAGGAATAGTTACACTGGCTCCGTTTCCTAGTTTTTGTGAATAACATAGCCATAAGCATGCATGTGCCAGTACCTTATTGTAGATTACGGACTTACTTGTATAAATGGCCAGCAGTTGTATAGTTGAGGTAATACAAGCCTAAGAATGGGAAATAGTGGTGGAAAGTTGGGAAATAAAGCTTCAAGTACTGTGAACTGTGCTGTGGACTTCCATGTCTGAGAAGGCAAGTCTCCACGACTGTTTGGAATGTGGTAGCCCCTCTCAAACAATCGAGATGTGACTGTTTTTCTCTAAATGCTCAGTGTAGAAGCTTTGCACTCCTCCACACACAGTCTTTCAGGGGTTCTGTAATGGTAAGCTTGTCCATTTGAAATATGCAAAACTCCATTTTAAGACCTTGTTTCTTTTATTTCCCACTGATCATTCTCTGAGTATGTACTTAAGTCACATATGGCTTAAACATGCTGTGCTCATTGTGTTACCCAGTGGTTACAGGACTGGGTTCTCACACACATATGAGATATAAAATATCTCAATACCTTTAATCCCAATTGCATGTAGAAATATTACTTAGCAGCATCTTAAGCTACATCTATTATTAAGTTAATTTTACATGCTCCCTTTTTACATTTTAGTGTGATTATTAAACTCCTGATATTTAATGTATTGTTGACAATTATGATGTGTTATATTGTAGTCTATGATATGGTATGTTTCTATCTGCTGTTGGGAAGAATAAGAGAGATCAGATATGTGGTCTGGTAATTTGCCAAGTAGGCATAGAAATTCCCCAAAAACTCACTGTCTAGTGAAGGAACAAATCAAAGAAGTTTTTTTTTTTCAGTTATTAACTAAATAAGGAAGGTCATGGACCTACATATTTTACTGACATACATACAAGTTTCTGACATGCAAACAAGTATGGTATGTGCTTTAAGTCAAGAGGCTTAAGCAGAGGGACTCTGCTTTCCTTTACAAAACAGCACAGTGGTAGCACTGACATTTACCTTATATGGATTTTTGTGAAGATGAAATGAAATAATATGAAGAGTATCTAGCAGAGACACATATGCATGTCCAACTCTTAATAAGCGATAGCTGCTTTTGTGGTGTTAACTATATTGACATTGGTAAAGTTACTGGTAATAGCAGAAGCTGTTGAGAAGACAGTGGGGAGTTGCAGTTAGGTTAAATTAGAAAAGCTGTGGAAACTGTATCTGAGATGCATCCTAAAGAATAAGTGCCAACTGGACAAATAGAATGGTCTGCAGTGTGAGTGGCAGGAGAAAACATGCACAAACTCATGGAGGATTCTCATCTTTCAGGCTCTCACAGCGAGATGTTCTACAGCAGCATGGGACAAAATGGTGTACAAAATTATAGACGATGCTAGAAAATTCAGTGTAGAATAACCCATGCCACTAAAGCTGTATGGGAAGAAGGTATCATAGTCCTTCTAAAATATTAAAACTTATGGTAGAACTCAGCAGCCCACACTCTGCTTTGGATGAAGACCCTGATGTCAGGAAAAGAGATCACAGTGAATTAAACTCATTAAGAAGAAAAAAAAGCAGATAAAATAGGCATTATGTTCACAGGCGATTACAGGAGTAAAAGAAACTGAAACATGATTGAAGATGCTATTTTGAAATTGGCTTTTGCAACATTTTCTGCAAACCAAATTGCATCACGGAGTGTCTGTTGCCAAAAAGTGAGCTGGACTGAAAATACAAATGCTCTCAATTTAAAACCACCCATTGGAAATAAAAGAAAATGCAGACAAAATAATGAAAACACTTTAATGCTTATAGATAAGTGCTATTTGGGGATGGTTTTAATAAGCAAATGTTTATTTTAGTTGCTTAGAATATTCTCTTCGATTCTAGATACATAATTTTCAACCCACGTTTTCCTGTTGCCATAACAACTTGATGCATTTGTTCTCTTGTGTCATTTTTTTATCACATCATTTTTTTTTCAACTTTGGTTACTATGATAACACGGTATAGTTGTTAAATTTATTCTATTCACATTTTGTTCTTCTGGAAACTGGTGGTTTGCTTTTATTTTCTCCAAAGAAGCTTATATTATGGAAGTGTAATAACGAAAATAGTGACCTAAATTAGAATTCAAATTTATCCTAAAAATTTAATTTATGTGCATTGACTTACGTTTGAATAATGTAACATCCGTGTGACATGTAAGATGCCTAGTGATGATCTCATTCCATTGAGAAGACAGGAACCAACCTTACTGCACCAAATAAGGGAAATGGGTGGTGTGCGTTGTAGATGCATCTCCCAGCATGACGTCAACCAGGAAACAGCTTAGGGATGGCAGGAAGTATATTAAAAACTGCCACTGCTGGATCCCTTCTTAATCATGCTGGTTCTCTAGAAAACTGGTGTTTGTTATAATAAAGGAAAGTCCTGGTTAAAAGTCCCCACTCTGTGCTTACCTGATAGAGGGAAGGGGCTCAAACAATCTCTTACCAGATTGTTCTTGAATATGAGAATTAGATAATGGGGTTAAAGATGAATTTGCTTTTGTTTATTCAGTTGGTTCTTACTGTTTCTTCTGTTTCATTTGTTCTTGGTGATGCCTCCATATCAATATCACTTAAAATTAATATTGCAAGCACTGTTGTGGAACATGCCAAGGTATAAGGAAAAAAAGCCACAAGGTTATGGCTAAGATACTTGCTGAAACTTTAATAATGACTGTGTAATACATGGGAATTATTTATCAACTCAACTTTGAATGAGAAGATATGGAAAATGGGAATGAAAATGACTTACCCCCCAATTATTTTCAATAAATATACATATACATATTTTTGCGGAGCCTTTTCTAGATTAGGTTACTGAGGTGGGAAATTTCACCCCAAATGCTAGAGGTCCCATTCCACCAATAATTTCCAGTCTGCATACAAAGCAGGAAGTGAGCTGAGCACCAGCATCTGTCACTCTGCTTCCTGACTGAGGATGCAGTAAGACCAGCTACATCCATGCCTGCTGGCCAGGGCTTCTCCACCATAAGGGACTATACCTTCAAGTTCTCCAGTATTTCATCATAATAATAAGGAAAGTAAGTAGCACGGTCATATGCGAATATTCAAAAGGCTACTGCCATGCCCAGAGTGTAAGATACTGAATGCATCTTTCTTCCCTTCCTCCATTTCCTTCCACTAATGGTCAATGAGAGAGGGCAAGGAGGTCGGGTGTCCCAGCTGAGGTATTGAGACTAGCTCTAGAGCAGTCTCTTTGCAAGGAATGTGTCTATGTTGCATTTAATATGAATAGGAGGTATCTGTCACCTGTCCATTTGTCCAATTCTTGATAAAGCAGTAGAAAACCATTAAACTGGGGCTACCTTGACTATCTGACAGTATTTGTGTTAAAGCATTGACCACATCACAGCCAAATTTTATAGACTAAAATGATCCTCCCAGTAGAGGCTTTGTTTTTCTCCAAAGAAGCTTATATTTGACTGTAGTCAAATTTGGCTTTTTAACTAAAAGGAATAATTGGTAGGAAAAAAGTTTTTTAACTTATCTAAGTCTCAGTTTTTCATACATGTGTAACAGGGTCATCAGGGTACATTTGGCAACTACAGTTATATGACCAATTTGCCGTTTATTGATTATTACACGAATTAATAAATGCAAAGTATTCCCAACAAATGTTTGCCACTAATACTGGACTGTTATAGCTGATGATGGCATTGAATGGCCATCCAGAATTTTAGGACTGTAACCAAGTTACCTGGTAACTAGGGCAGACTCCTATTTCATCGGGAAAACAGGGATTCAGAGCATAAGAGTGCTCAGAAGTGACACCGGGCACACTGAATCTTGGACTGAAGACAGTGAGACAAATGCTTGCTGTCCTCAGCCACCTGTGTATCTGAGTATGCTGATATTCTGATAGGCTGGGTCATGCCTGGATCCAGAAATGAGTGCTGTGCTCTATATTGAGGTGACAAGTGTTTTCACTTGAGAGGCTAGGGAGAGTGGAAGTGGCAGTGCTACTGTGATCCTGTTCCTTCTTGATGCCTAAAGCACTCTCCAGTAACAAGCCAGAGCACTGGGGGAAGATGCATGGCTCTGTGAGGCCACTAGGGTGTCATTTAGAGCCTCTCTGCTGGAACAATGGAGTCATATAAATTTCAACCCACATCCTCTCGTTGCCATGGTAACTCGATGCACTTGCTTTGAAGTGTCTTTTGTGTCTTCCGACCCCTTGCTTGCTTTCCTTTTATTTTTAATCATGAAGATTTTTACTTTGCCAGTAATTTCCTTAATGTGGCTGTGGCTTCTTACCCTCCTATTTCCCTATCCCTCCGATTTCTGAATATGCTGTCCATGAGCGCTTTAAAGCTAAAGATAATAGTCGCATGTATGTGTTCACACCTGCCTGCTGTGCTCGTGAGTCAGCAACCCCTCTCCCTTCTGTTTACCAGCCTTCCTATAGTCACTCCTCCTTCTCTCCCTCTCTTACACATCATGGGCAGCAAACACACACACACACACACACACACACACACACACACACACACACACACACACGACAATTGTCAATGCACGGCTAAAGCTGTTCAGTCCTTGTGCATCTTAAATAAAAATGATACGGTATGTTTTCCATTGTAGAACTTTTACTGGTTTAGTGGTTCCTTAGCATTTTGTATGTGGCAGGCTGAACAAAGAGTCTGATTGCCATTGCCCTCAATTCCTTCACTTGGCCACTTGAAAACTCTGTAGACTATGAGGACGGTGTTTCAAGGTGAAGAGTGTGGGGTGCTTTGGGATTACATCCAGACACTGTCGGCTCTTAGTTCTACAACCCTGTGTAGGTTAATTACTCTAAGCCTCATGAGAAAATAGGCTCTCAGAAAGAATAGCTTAGATGCACTTACCAGGTATATGTGGGGGATGGATTGAGATAATACAGCGTACTTAGAATAAGTCTCTTTGAGACATTGTAGACATAAACATTGGTTCTCTCACCCAGGAAGCTGCTGTGAGCATCCTGGAATGGGCTGCAGTTACCTTTAACTTATTAGATGCCCATGGACCCACATCATTACTATACCCTTCTCCATGCCAAAGAGTTGAGGCAAGCACAGAATCCCGTGTCTTCACCTCATGTGAACGATGAGGACAGGAAACACAGGTACAGAAGAGCAGAGGCATCTCCAGGAAGCTGCCTCAGAAATATAACCACTTGTGATGTTCAAGTTCAGGCCTTTACTTCTGGGAGTAACCTTAGTTCGAAATACCAAGCTAGTAGAATATTTAGAAACTGTTCTTATCTAAATTAGGGCATCACTGACCACCCCACCACAAATTCCCCTTTCATGGAAGAAGTGAGGGTGTTTAAGCTGGAGCGTTAGGGATGCTGGAAGACGTTTGAACGAGGGCATAGGGTTCTTGCTAACATGTGAGTTGTGTAACTGCTGTGCATTTGTATTGGGTGATGACAGTGAAGAGAATAACAAGACAGAAACAAAATTAAAGTTTAAAAGAACTACAGTTTCATGACATGACACCTGCTCTGTGGAAGTATTGAGACTTACATAGAGGAAGTCACAGAAGATTAAGCAAAACGGAAGGAGATCACAGAGAACATTCTTGAAGGAATAATCTCTATGTTACAGTAATTTAGAAACATAATTTCAAGTAATGAGAAAAACAAGCATGAAAGAAGAGATAAATTCCTTTTTATTATTGTAGCTAATGGGAGAGTTCTAGATAAAAGTTCTTGGATTATATTCAATAACTTTATATCATGGAATAAACTCTCACATCTTATTTCACAGATTCACTATCAAATAATGTTTCCTTGAATAATTGAAGAATTATCTGTTTGATTACACTTCAGAAAGAGGATTGATTTTAGAATTGAATTAAACCAAATTAGAACTGCTCTTGCCTTTCGGGGTGAGTAATTTGACCTTAATAAGCTTTAGTTTCTGCAGCAAAGAGGCTGAATTGTGCTCTAGGTTCTGCAGGGAAACTCTAGGAAGCTCAGGCAAGACCTCTTGCTCTTGATTTGTCTCTGGTGTAACACGATGGAGCGGGCGGGCGTCTGTAGGTGGTTCCCTCCAGGGCAAGGCTGTACCTAGGCTCCTGGCTCTATGCTCTATCGTATGCAGATGAGTCCTCCATGTTTCTACCGCTACGATCCTTACACCTAGACTTCTTTCGAAGCTACAGTTTAGATTGGACTTTAAAAAATCAGATCCCGAAAATAACACAAGAGGGCAGCTCATAAGGATCTGGGCATTTTGCTGAATTTTTAGAAAGTAGGCAGTTAAACTGTCCTCGGGAGCAGAGTTTCTGACAGGAAGCTAATGAAGCGCACTCAGTTCTATACCCCACACAACTGCAGTAACGGGTTTGCAGGTCTGGTTATCTTCCTTAACATTAAATGTTTGTGTGCTTTGTAACGGGGCCTGTACAAGGGCGACTCAAAATGTTTAATAATCACTCCTCAGGGCAGACCCCATGCCTTTGGAGTGACACACCCTGGACTTGGAGAGTGGAGAAGGTGACAGCTGCTCCGGGAGTACTTGGGAGAAGGGGATGAATTTGATCATTGTTTGAAACAACTAAAAATTATAAACTGACTAATAAAAAATAACATCCAGTGTTGTTTACCATAGAAAATAAGGAAACATTTGGCCTAAAGTAGAAATTGTCAGTATCAAAATACTTAGAAATAATTACGATCTTATCTTGATAAACTGCTTATACAGCCCATATTCTGTATCCATGAATTATACGCCCATGGATCCAACACACCAGCTGTAGATTGAATATATTTTCTGAAAATTACAAATTTAGAGGCTATAGAAATGGCTCAGTTGGTAAGGATGCTCACAATGCTAGTATGTGGACTTGAATTTGGATTCCTAAAACCTGTGTAAAATGCTGGGCTTGGATCCACATGCCGGTAATTCCAGCTTCAAAGAGATAGACAGGAAGACCCCTGAAGTTCATTGGCTGGTCAGCCTACGAACCAATGAACTGCACGTCTTGTGATAGACTCTTTAACAAATAGTACATGAACCTTGGACCACCACACCCAAGTCCATACATATTTATAGGTACCTTTTGCACACACACTTAGACAAAAAAGTACATGTACCATGTATATAGGCAATACCACAAATGCATGTATAGAAATCACCTGTTTTCCGAACACATGAAAATTTTGTCTCATGTCATTGTTCAATAGACAATATTGTATAATATCTTTTAAATGTTTGCATTTTATAAAGCATCCTAAATAATGTATAGAGGGTTTAAAGTAAATGAAAAGAATTTTTAGCTTGCTTGAAAATACTGTGTGTTTTATGTATAAGATATATTTTTATACATTCATGGATTTTGGTATTCATGAGGATGTCATAGAAGTAATGCTGTGAACACCCACAGATGATTATATTTGTGTTCTTTTTATCAGATAATTTATATGATTAGTGTATAATTTAAATAATATACTTTTCACTTGTAATAGACTTGCTGGTGTTTTATGTCCATAACTTGTTTTCTATACCATACCTAGTTTAATAGACAATTAGGTCTTTACCATTTGACTGTTCTGTGTCATAGATGAGTGCAGTGGTTACTAAAGTATGGACTCTGGAGTGACAAACCTGGGTACAACTCCAAGTCCTATCTAGTGTCCTTGAATAGATGATTTCCAGTATAACTTTCCAATCAGTCAGTCAGTCAGTCAATCAATCAGATATATGTATCTATGGAATATTTATATTTAAAATATTTTCTCCACTTTTAGTCTTCTACACCTACTTCATATCTCACATAAACCTATCTTTTGTTCTTGGTGTACTATTTTCTGGGATATTTAAATTCGAATGTCCAAGACCCCCTTTCTCTGACTTCAGCTTTCATTTTCTATTTAATTAAAAATATTTATACATTTAGTGCATGAGTGTGCGCATGTGTACCTAGCATGTATGTGGCGGTCATAGGATCACTTGTGGAGACTCTTTTCTCTTTCTACCATGTAGGTCTGGGACTAGAACAGAAATTATCAGACTTGGTGTAAAGTACCTCTACCTACTAAGCCATATTTCCTGATCATCTTATTTCGTATCTTAAAAATAATTCCTGACTCTTCATTAATCAATACTGGATGAACGGAATATGTTTGTCTAACTATCCTGACAGTGTTTGAATACTTAAAATCTGATTTGGTCTTTCTGATCCACCATTGTGGGTAGAGCCACTGTCATGATGCACATTTTTGTGAAGACCCTTTTGGTGAAGATCATCATGTTCAAGGTTGAACCCTCGGACACTAAAGAAAATGTAAAGGCCAAGACCCAGGATAAGGAAGGAATCCCCCCGATCAGCAGAGATTGATCTTGGCTGGTTAGCAGCTGGAAGATGGCTGTAGTCTGACTACAACATTCAAAAGGAGTGCACCCTTCATCTTGTGCTGAGATTTCGTGGTGGTGCTAAGAAAAGGAAGAAGTCTTACACCGTTCCCCCAAAGAACAGGCATAAGAGGAAGAAGGCTGAGTTGGCTGTGCTGAAATACTATAAGGCGGATGAAAATGGCAAAATCAGCCGACTTCATCAAGGGTGTCCTTCTGATGAATGTGGTGCTGGAGTTTCCATGGGTAGCCACTTTGACAGGCATAACTATGGCAAGAGTTGTCTGACTTACCAGAAAACCGACCAGAAAACATGCAATTATGTATGAGTAAGAAGAAGGAGTTGAAAAAAATCTGTTTATGGGTTGGTTCATTTCACTTAGGGAATAAAGGTCCTTAAGGCCTGGCATAAATCAATATTTAGTACATGGTTATAGAACAGACCCCTTTTTGACCTTTCACATGATCATGGCTTTCCTAGCTTGGTTTTATACAAATGACTTTTATATATATTTATTACCCTTTTTAATCAATTTTTGTGTTTTTCAAATAGATACTGTTTGAGAGCTTTCATGAAATATAATTTAACCTGCTTTTATTTAATCTATGAATAAGCTGAGAGTCTTTCTTGATAACTGCTACTCTATTTCCTTGAACTCAGACTGCACCTAGTTTTTGATCATATCTGCCATCTTCAAAGGAAGATGGAAGGTACCATGAGGGTAAACAAGTGACATCATTGTTTTTGTTGTTGTAGGGTTTTTTTTGTTATTGTTGTTATTTGTTTTGTTTTTTTTTATCTTTTTTTGGTAAAATAGAAGCACTCTGTTTGAACCTGTAAGTTGTTTATAAGCTGAGTGGATTCTGTTAAGCAGGACCATCTTGTTGAAACAAAATGTAGGGGAAAAAATCATGTATATTCTTTACAGTTTGATGATCCCTATAATAAAGGGCATGCTGTAGACAAGACTTTAGGGCATTTTCTGAATTAGTGATTGATGGGGGAGGGCCAAGCCCGTGTGGTGAGCGGTATCCTTGACCTGGCAGTCATGGCTTCTGTAAGAAGCAGCTAAGCAAGCTATGAGGAACAAGCCAGTGAGCAGCACTCCTACCTGGCCTCTGGATCAGTGCTTGCCTCCAGGTTCCTGCCTTTTGAGTTCTTGTCCTGACTTTCTTTGACAAGGAACAACAATATGGAAGTATATTACAAGCAAATTCTTTCATCCCCAGCTTGCTTCAGTTGTCATGTTTTGCCACAGCAAATAGGAACCATAACCTAGACAGCTGGGAATGACACTTGTAGTGTGCTTGCCTGAAATGCATAGTGACCTGGGTTCTATCCCTAGAACTACATAAAACACGGACTATAATATCAGCATTAGGGAGCTGGAATCAGGATAATTAGAAATTCAAATCTATTCTTGACTGCCTATTAAGTCTATGACACCTGCCTCAAAAAGACAAAAAAAATTATTGGTAAGTGTGAAAACATACCAAGTTATTTATGCATTTTGTGGAAAATGGGGATACAAAGAGACAGGGAAACGTGCATCTCATGTGACCTTTAATGAAGACTGAGATAGCCAGGCTCAAATGTCAGTGCGCAGAGGCCTGGTGTGATGGACACAAATCCAGGGGAATATAGCAGGCCTGCTTGTGTGGCTCTCCTTGGCATATCTCAGAAAGTGAGAAAAGAAAAATATCGCAAAGGAGAGGTGCCCCTTGGATGAATGTGATGTAGAGAAGAAGTATGAGGTGAAAAGGAATTTCTTGCTCTTTTCTCAAATGTCAAGGTTTCATCTTCGGGGGTAACATATTCTAAACCTCATCAAAAGGCTTCAGCCTTACAGCTTTGCAGTATAGTGTTTCTTAACACTAAAGAGGGAGGTAGAGAGAGACAGTCAGCCAATATCCCACAAATTTAAAGCCCAAGGAATATTGACAGATTGGACTGTTCTGTATCACAGAGTAGTGGTCTGGCTTCTCTGCGCTTCGTGAAACTTATCTTTGAAGCTTAAATGGCTTTCGCTTCTTTCAAGGACACTGATTTTGTGCCTAGTGTTCAATGTTGCTAACATTCGTTTCTTAAGAAAAGTATTTCAGGCTGAATAAAATAAAATAAAATAAAATAAAATAAAATAAAATGAAAAAAGTCAATCTACAAAACAGTTAAATCAGGGGAATTATTTTCTAAACATCTCAAGATTTAAGGGAAGGGGCAGGGCGGTTTCACACTAAGAGATGGCTCAGTGGTTAAGAGCTTGCGCTATACTTGCCTGGGAGCCAAGTTCGGTTCTCCTCACCCACTTAAGGAAGCTCATAACCATCTGTTACTCTAGCTCCTGGGAATCTAATGCCTCTTCTGACTTCTATGGGCGTTGCAGTCACTTACAAAAGTCCATGCAATACTCCCCACCACACATTCACATATAATCAAAAATCAAAATAAAATCTTTAAAAATAATTTCCTTTTAAACAGAAGTTTATTGGTATGATGAACCAGTTTAAAGTTGGCAAATATACATCTGGATATATGTTATAATGTAAATGACTTCTGAAATAATATTGTATAATCAAATAATTAAGTAAACAAGTACATAAGATGGCAGCCTGAAGTAGTGGGTTGAAAGTAGCAGAGAGATGTCTCTGAACAAAGGAACTTACAGAAGTAGTTGGTGATTTACTCTAGCAGAGGAAGTGGAAAAGAATGAAGACGTGGAAGTGCATGCAAACAGTGAGGATAGAAAGGTCTTAATGAGTTTCCTTAGTCCAGTACTCAGTAAAGAGGGGGCCGTGCTCAGTGGTTAGGGCACAGTTCACAGACTAGCTAGCTGACTTGTGAGACCTGTATTGTATTACTTTTGCTTTTTTTCCATGTTCACATGCTGTTTAAAAATGTAAACTTATTGTTCAGAAACAAAACTGCAATGAAAGTCATGTAATTGTCTAGTTGGATTTGGCTACCTGCACATCTGGTGGTCAGCATTCCACCTGTAAGGTAGGAAAATGCTCTGAAGGGCTGGCTGGTCTGAGAGGCAGAGAAGACCCAAGGAAGTAGTCAGGATCAAGCATCAGGCCAGTGATCTGAGCGTTGGTTTCCGTATATGGTGAAAGCACAGTTCTTTATTCTCCAGACTCAGGTGGAGCATGCTGCTGGGGAGCCTCCTGTTTTGTCAGAAGACTGGCACGTGTTATATTCTGCTTGATTATACTCTGTGTAACATGAGCAGTGTCCTGTCAGGACTAGTGCAGGGGGTCAGCCAGAAACAATGTCCTCTTGAAACCTTTACTTCCTACTGTGAGTGCTGGAAAATCCAAGGATTTCACATAGAAGGAAGATCATCCAAATTCACTCAGCAGTTCTGAACATTTGAGCACTGGGCTTGTGTTTCTTCAGCATAGCAGATGCGTGGAAGTGAGGGGACGCTACACCTGCTGGCTGGGTGCTTTAGCTTCTTTTGCTAGAGAACTACCCCGTATTAAAAAAAGTGCCCAAACCTGGCTTACCTGCAATGACTTACCATTTCAGTGTGTAGAAGTAGACTCTGTGGGTTAAACACACAGACACACTCATGCACACACATCAACATGCATGGACACACACACATAGAGAGAGACACAGAGAGAGAGAGACAGAGAGAGACAGAGAGAGACAGAGAGAGAGAGAGAGAGACAGAGAAAGAGAGACAGAGAGAGACAGAGAGATTGCCTAAGGAGATGAAGAATGAATTGGGAGGGAGTGGAATTGATTTAAACACATTATAACCATGTGTGAATTTTCAAATACTAAAACAAGAAAAATTCTTTTTCTTTCTTTCTTTTTTCCCTTTGTTTCTTCCCTTTCTTTAATTTGTTGTGCATGTGTGTGTAGAGTGTATGTATACATGTTACATATGCTTGACACTCTATGGATGTGACAGTCAGAGGACAACTTATAGAAGTCACTTGCCACTTCTCTCCTTCTACCATGTAGAACCCGTGGATGGAACTCAAGCTGTCAGTCTTGGCCATGAGCACTTTTAGCTTTTGAGCCATCTGGCCTGTTCCTTTAGTCTTGGTTTTAATATTTGTCATTTAAATCTGAAGTAGGGGAAGAGAGAGGGGGGGACGGGAGGGGAAGGGAGGGGAGGGGAAGGGAGGGGAGGGAGAGAGGAAGAGGGAGAGGGAGACAGGGAGAGGAGGAGGGAGGGAGGGAGATGAAGTGGGAGACAAGATAGCTCTGGAACTATGAGCAGGGCAGAATTGCTTTCACTTTTGAGAACCATGGTGGGGCTAAAAGTCAGTATCTCTAGTGTTTGTGACTTGTTCACAGTTCCCTATAATTATAATTACCATCAAACTGGCAATCTACAGAGTAGTATGGAAAGACACACCCTTTAGGCCATGAACTATAAAGTATATTGGGACTTCCAATCTGATCACAGACCTCATATGAATGTGCATAAGCTGAGGAAGGTACTCTATGATTTAGACACAAAGAAAACCCTCACTATCTTCATTTCCTTGGCCTCACATCACGTTTATCATAAAGTTTTGCATTAATTTAGACTTTCATACTTGAATACAACATTGATATCATTTCCATCCCTCTTTCTCCTCCCTTTCATCCTCTCAAGGTCCATTCTCAGATTCATGACCACCTCTTAGATTGAAGCCTTATGAAAACAGACGTAAGATAAACTCAACTCTTGATCTTCGTCTCTTTATTAACCATGCTCTGCCTTTACCAGGTCATCAGTTTACTTAGGAACAATTCAATTTCAACATTCCCTGGTGGGAATGCTTTAAATTTTAAAAACCTTGAATGTGTCCCATTTTGTGTTTTCTGCTCAGTAGCAATATAAAAAAATGGGTTAAGTAGTACATCCATATTCTAAAATTGACATAAGCAACAGCTAATAACATTTATTCAGGTCTTAGGTATTTTAAGGCATGTTATAAAAACTGGAAAAAACATTTAATTTGAATCACAGAAAAATATGTATTGATTTTCAATCTTTCTCTGTCTCTCTGTCTCTCTCTCTAGCTTACGGGTTGCAGTGGACCAAAGGAAAATGCTTCGTACATTGAGCAAAATAAAGAAAACCAGTTTTTTGAGAATGAAACTGAAGAAAAGACGTGTGTAAGTGCTGTACTTTGCACATACGATGTGTCCTGTTCTCTAGAGAAGCCATTTTCCAGTAGGATTCAAATAGAAGAAATGTAGACCATTTCTAGCTTTGGTCTGGCCTGTGTCTTGGCTGAGCTGACACTGAATGTGTGTCATTTTGAGTAGTTATGGGTTTCATTGGGAATCTGTGATTTGGCGCTGTGGATTTAAATCCCTAGCAATGACCAGAATGAATGGCAAGACAGTTTACTTTTCTTGAAAAAGAAATCCTTTTACATATAGGTTGTCAGTTAGACTATTCAAGGCACTTATGATATACTAAATGTGTGTCCAGGAAAAGAAGTCATCTGACTGGGAGGTAGCACTGCTTTAATATTTTTGAAGACACAATGGAGTGGGGCTCTCCACACTGTGCATTTTTAGAAAATAAACTTAGTCTCTAGACACTTTCTAACAGCAGGTGTCATGGTTTTCAGGATCTTACTGTAGTTTCTCCCTCCTCGGTGATGTGTTTAGTATGTACTGACTGGGATTTGTCACCCCGTGGTTGTTTATCCTTTGCACTTTGGCCAGTCAGGGACTCTGCAACAGCTTCTATCTCCTTTTCAAGTGTCAAGGAGACTTCTTCCATGAAAAGCGAAGACTGAACTTATTTTCATTTATAGGATTTAGTGTTTAAAATACAGCTGGGAATTAATTTGTTTTAGGAAAATTTAATAGTAAGTTATCCTCTAGGAAGAAGTAAGATCAACATAATGACTACACTAATACACACGACAATGTATAGGGATAAATCTCACAAGACCCGACCCTAAATGAAGAACTACAGGCAATCGATGGCTACTGAGAGAGGGAGAATCAATTTTCTCCAGGGATTAATCAGGTTATCCAATCCCAGGTCCTAAACATACAAGGAGTACATACAAGGAATACTAAAATGGACCCAGTAAGTGTCTTAGTGAAGGTTCCTATTGCTGCTAGGAACCTCCATGACCAAAAAGCAAGTTGAGGATCTAAGGGTTTATTTGGTAAACACTTTTATCATTGAAAAAACTCAGGACAGGAACTTGTTATAGAACCAGGACTAACAGCCCAGGGATGGCACCACCCACCATGAGCTGGGCCCTCCACCATAGATCACTGATTGAAAAATGCCTTCCTGATGGATCTCATGGATGCATTTCCTCAAAGTAGGCTTCTCATTTCTCTCTGACTCTAGTTTGTGTCAAATTGATACACAAAATCAGCCACCACAGTGTGTGTGTGTGTGTGTGTGTGTGTGTGTATGTGTATTTTACACATACATATAAATGTGTGCAATGTGTGCATAACATTAACTAGGGAAGAAAGGGTCTGGAATTTAAGAATTTAAGAGGGATTGAAGACAACCTGAGAGGAGGGAAAATGATGTCAATTTCATACACACATTTGAAATTCTAAAACAAATATTTTAAAAATTAAAAAAAAGAAAGAAGGAAAACTTTTGAATTTCCTGTCTGTCCACAAATATATTTGTATTTTTTGTTCCTTAAGTTGAAATCATCAGGCTTAAGTGGGAATCAAATGTTCCAGTTTGTCAGGCAGATGAATTAAATATATTCTGGACACATAATTGAGAAGCCTTTGTGCTGTCAACAGAGAGAAGCATCCAGCCCATCTACGCTACATAAATTCTAGTCCATCAGTTTCTCTTCCTTAAGGAGAATTATGAGATTTTAATAAAATCCTGAATATAAAGATATTTACTACTGCTTAGCAAATAGTGGGTTTATGACTCTGTTGAAATGAATTGCATGTTTGACAATTCTTTATGTGTTATTTTTATTAAACTTTGAATGATAAAAGTAACAGCATCATCATGATCATTGATGGAGAAACCTTTTACATTTTAGTGCCTTTATTTTCTTTACTTTATTTCTCTGTGTTCTTTGATCAATTTAAAACAATTGATAACATTTTGAAGGGATATGTTCTATGTTTAAAAAAATCTGCTAAGTAAAAGATGAAATTTAGAGAGTTAATATTCCAGCATTTTTAGGAGAAAATGAGTATGTTTAATCGACTCCTGGGGAAAAGGGAAATGCTGAAAATAAGAATGGTCAGGTCCTGGTGATGAAGTAAACTGAGAGT
Organism: Rattus rattus; assembly: GCF_011064425.1. Lineage (NCBI taxonomy): Eukaryota > Metazoa > Chordata > Mammalia > Rodentia > Muridae > Rattus > Rattus rattus. The sequence continues at coordinate 110,297,963 of NC_046155.1, read as the reverse complement.
GGGTTAGGGTCAATGACATAAATATTAGGAATAACAATTGACAGATGAGTATATAAAGTAAGTTTAATCACAGTGCCTTAGATGCAAATAATGGGAGGGGAGAATGAAATGAAATATTTGAGAAGAGGCATGAATAGTCATTGAATAAGTGCAGTATCCAAAATCTCTAAAGGACAGTGTGAGACGAAAAGTCTCAAAATCCTGCAGTCTAGTACTTTTTGTGTCCAACTTGAAGCCTGTGGATTGTGTTTGTCCCAGCATGGCCCTGGATGTGGCCTACCATAATTATTTTTTTGGTCACTTGCTTGCGTTGTTCTGAAGCCTGAATATTGTAGATGACAAAATTGTATTGTACTATCAAAAGGTTGATCATCCAAAATCTGGTAGAATTTGCATTTTGTCTTTGTTAGTAAGTAGTTATGTGACCTTGAACAGATTCAATGTTGTGCCTCTTTTATTTGGTAAATGAGAAATTACCTATTTTGTGTGGACAGCAGTACTTTTATAAGTATCAAGTAGCTAAATGTTCTAGATATTTCATATTTTCAGAGATTTTTTTGTTTTAAATTTTTCATAACCAATTCTACTTTTTTTCTACTAGAAAGAAGATTCTTGTTATCCTTGGGATTAGAACTGGAAAAGGCATCTATCTATCTGTCTGTCTATCTATCTATCTATCTATCTATCTATCTATCTATCTATCTATCTATCTATATCTTACAAATACCACAATGAATGGGTTCGAAAGCTTGGACTCTTAACAATAGCACAGAGGTCACCAGGCAGACTGAAATGTGATTGTAGGGACCATATTACACTTGGAAGAATCGTGGTGTCGGAGCAAGATATAGTGAAATTTAAAGGATTTGGGTCTCTTTTTTTCATACATTTGCTGCCCCTACATGTTTTGGGGCATATCTTCGTGAAAATTTCCAGATCTAAAGTGACAGAGATGGTTAGATAAATTGTGACTCCTTTAAAATACTATATTTATATAACTGTAAAAGGATATTCTCTTTTAGAGAATTTCGTTTTTGCCTGCATTACTTTTCTGTTGCTCTAATACAGCACCATGACCAACAGGAATTTAGAAAAGAAAGAGCTAGCTTTGGCTTATGGTTCCAGGGGGAGGAAGGAGGGAGGGAGGAAGGAAGAGAGAGAGAGAGAGAGAGAGAGAGAGAGAGAGAGAGAGAGAGAGTAGAATGGTTGGGAAGGTATGACATTGTAGCAGGACCACGTAGTTGACTAGTCACATCTTTATCCATATTCAGACAACAGAGTGAGGAGGAGGGAGAACAAGATGTGGTAGTGAAAGCTGTACATCATGCATCATCAATGCCCACCATAGGTGGTTTCTTCTTCCATCAAGGGTCTACCTCCTAAAGTAACCATCACTTCTCCCAGATGTCACTAACTAGTGGTCAAGTATTCAAATATGGACATTTCTCATTCAAACATGATATTTTTTTTCCTTGACCCTTGTAGACCTGTGGCTATTTGCTCATGAAAAATGCGTATTTCTAACCTCAAAAGTCCCCACAATCAATCGCAACATTATTCAAAAATCAAGAGTCTCCTGTGATCCCCTGTAAAGTGAAAAACAAACAGCAAATCACATATTTTTTAACTCAGAATGGCAAGGAATAAACACTCACATTCCAAAGAGAATGAATTGAAGCACAGAAAGAAAAGATTGGACCAAAGAAAAATCGAAATCCAACAGGTAAAACACCAACCAAATCCTTTATCTCCATGTTCAGTATCTGGAGCTTCAGTTTTGAAGGATTTATATGGCTCTGCCCTACCAACTTTGCTGCCTACAACATATACATTTCTTCCTTAGGCAGGTTCCATCTCCTGTGCTCAGATCTCCTCGGCAGATATCCGTAGCCATGGAATCTCTAGCATATTGATGCCTGGGTAACCCAGCTTTCACCTTTTCAGGGTAAGCAGCTTCCTGCAGGGACCATCCAGGACTTGGTTCCTGCAGGGACTCTGACTCTGCCACACATTGTCTGGCCTTCTCCAGATTTCTGAAACTGTGGATAAATAATCCACAGTCCCATTAATCTTGGATTTTCATACCTACAAAGCCAGTACCACATGAAAGATACCACTGAATTTGTCTGCCAACTTGGGACACTTGGCTCATTGCCAGCAGCTTTGTACTTAGAAGCAATTGCTTTCTAGGAGCAGGGACCTTCTGAGACTTACTCCTTACACTGGTTTGAGGGATTGTTGGGTAGGGTTTTGCACTCGGGGCATCTATTCTCTTTAACTTCTCTAATCTCTCTCTATAGCTTGTCTGCAACATTACAGTTTCTAATGTTCTTTTCCTTTCTAAGTGTCATAATTTTTATGTATTCTGTTCCACTGTTTGCACTTTTCACATATAAATGAAAATATGTATGCATATGTATATACATATGTGTATGTGTATATAAGCAACATATACCATAGACTCAATGTTATGATGTCTTGAAATTTTATTCGCCAACAAAATAAGTTCATTAGATTTTAAATTAGCCCTAGGTAAAATTTTAAGGCACAGTAGACTACAACTAGATTCTTTGTCAAAATATTATAGTAATAGCATCTATCCAAGTTACTACTAGTCTTGTTGTCCCTCAGAAACCTCATGAGCCATGCCTATGCTGGTATGTGTTATTCTCAGGGCTACTATCTTCCAGGATCCTGTTAGATTGGCTCTAGAAGCTCTGAGTATAACATTCAGCAGGTTTTCTAGTCCAAAGCTCCAAAATTTCCAATTCCTCTGGAAAAAACAAAACCATCCGGTATGGTCAGGCTTTTCCCAGCAACAGCTATCTCTTTGGTACCAGCCTCTGTGTTAGATATTTTTATGTTGCTGTGACTACTATGACCCAAACAACTTACAGAAAAGTTTATTTTGGCTTATACTTCCAGAGCAAGTCTACAATGGCAAGCAAGACTTATCTTAGTGGCAGGAGCTGGCAGCTGGCTGATTATATCTTTATCAATACACAAAAACAGAGAAAGAGAACATGAAGAGGGGGTGAGCCATAAACCCTCCAAGCTCTACATCAGTAATATCCTTCCTCTGGCAAGTGTCCACCTCCTACAGGTTACATAACATCTACTAACAGTACCACTGGGGACGGAACTCAAATATATGAGCCTATTGGGGAAGTTGTTATTCACATTCTCCTCTATTGTTTTCTGGCCATGCTTTACATTTTCACTCTGTTAAGTAGCTATGCCTTTTGATTAAGGGTAATGCTGTAGCTCAGGTCTACTCATTTTAATGTCCTTTCATATATTTAAAAGGAAGCTTCTTTTTCCTAGTACAATTGGTCAATGGGGAAAGTTTTGTTTGTTTGCTTTAGGGAATGAGAGCGGTGGATCCCATTGATTTTACGTGTGCATATTAGATGTTATCAATGACCCCGATTTTAAATGTGGCACTTTAAAAACACAAATGTAGATCAATAAATCCTGGAAAGAAGAGCGCATTTGAAGTCATGATACCTCTTGATTTCAAAATTAATTTAATGTTTGTTACTTCAATTTCATAAAACAAACACTACTGGACACAAATAAATAGATCTAAATTCAAAATAGTAAGATATTTGATAACTTGTTCTCATTGATAGATAACACAGACAAAAATGACTAGTTAACAAGTAATACTTTGAGAAATATTGGTGACTTTTCTTCTAGTCTCATAGAATTAAACAGCAAATTTTTGACTCTTTGGGTTACTTTTTTGAGGAGACTTAATTTGTTACAATGTTATTTTTAATTATACATCAGTTTATGTGGTTGTCTCAGTTGCTATGAAGTGACACCATGACCAAGACAACTGTTATAAAAGACATTTAATTGGGGCTGGCTTACAGTTTCTGAGGTTCAGTCCATTATCATCATGGCAGGAATTATGGCATGGTCCAGAAAGGCATGTCATTAGAGTAGTGGAAAGTTCTACATCTTTATCTAAAGGAATCTGGGAACAGACTGAAACTTCTCCTTTCTCCCTGCCAACAACGGTTAGGAGCCTCAAAGCCCACACCCACAGTGACACAGCTCCTTTAACAAGGCTACACCTTCTCCAATAAGGCCACACCTTCCAACAATGCAACTTCTCAGGGCAAAACATATTTAAACCAGCACAGTGGTTTATAATCTCTTGGTCTAATTTTGATAGGTCAGACATTTATATACACTTATCCATTTGGCTAGCTTTTATATTTTTCTAAGATCATGAGCTACACTATTGTTTATTTGATATTCAGAGAATTTTTTATGTAGACATTTATAGCTATAACTTTCCTCCATAGAATGAGATTCACTATATCTCATTGGTCATTCAACATTGTATTTTCATTATTTGAGTATTCAAGTTTTATTTATCCTCCACAACTTATATAGAGACCCATTGAGCAATGTAACTTTAATTTTTTCAAAGCCTACTTTTAATGATGGTTCTTAAATGTTTTACCCTCCCTTCTAGCCCACCATCCACTAGAAACAGTAGAAAAGAAACGAGACAGGGGAAGTGGAACTGGTTAGAAATTGTTCTTTGGAGCAAATTCCATGTTATCAGGAAATCAGCAGTTCAATTCACAGGTTAGAAGCTGCAGTTCAGTCCACTCGCAATCACTTCACAGATATACCAGCAATCCAGTTGTGTAGTGTTGAGATAGCAGGAGTGGTTGTACAACCTAGCAGGAACAGCCAGGCCTAAGCTGAATCGGCATGCGTCAGCAGTAGGAACTAGGGCCAACAGAAAAAGTACTCAGCTGTGCCTCTCTCAGCAAAGCAAAGATCAATGAAGACATGAGACCAAGAAGTGTTTAGCTATGCAAGCAAGCCATGCTAAGCCAAGCTTCCATCACTGTCCATTGAGTCCTATTTATACTCCCTCCAAACATCACATGACCTCCACAGGTCTTGCCTCACCACTTGTCTTGCTTCAGCACAAAAGTCTTAGCAAAACTCCAGGTGAGTCTGTCTTAGCTGAGGTCACTCTGCCCACTGGCCCAAGTCTGCAGAAGTGGCAAGACTCTGCCAGCATACTACCAGAAGTTCTTTGGTGCATTTCTCTCTATGGAGTCCAAATGGAGCTCAATTGCCAATTTAATATGTGTGTTGCTAGTGACACTTCATCACATGTCCTTTCACATGCTTGTTTTAGCAGAACATCCTTTCACCTATCTCTGCTCCAGCAGTACATTCCTTCACAAGTCTGCCTTAGCCTTTCTTCTGTGTCTGCTCCAGCGAAATGTTCCTTCACAGTTGCCCCAACAAAACATAATCCAATACAACTGACTTTCCAAAGAACACTTAAGCTTCTACTTCAAGCACCAACACATGCAGAGCTTTGGAGAAGTCCCACAGGCTACTAAGAAGGAAACATATCCTATCACTATTAGATGGAATATATAATGTATTCTAGATATCTGATATATTTATTTGCTCTGGAGGGCATATTTTCTTTAAGTTTCTTTGTAAAGTTGGTTTGGTGTGTCTATCAGTAATGATAGGATATTGCAATGCTCTTATTTTTGTTTAATCCTATTTGTATATTTAAATCCAGTAGTGTTTGCTTTATAAAATTTGGTTTACCAACTCTCAATATGTTTTTAAATGCAGAAGCTTATGTATTTAAATGTATTCTTCTACAATATTTATTGGGCTGTTTCTATATTTTATAATCTTCACATCTGAAATAAGTACCATTGATAACATCTAATATACACATATAACATCAATTGGCTACTCACTCTGCTCTCATTCCCTTAAAAAGAAAAAAAAGAGATGCTTCCAAAGTTATCCTATAAAAATAGCATTTGTGACAATATGCCTGAGTGAGATACACCAACTGTAGGAAGAAAAAAAGGGTCTAGAAAACTAGATCCATTTCCTCGAGGAATGCAGATCTAAAACTTTCCTATAAAACTCTTCTGAACAAAATTCAATTGCACATTTAAAAGATAACATTCTATCATCAAGGTGTTTCACACCATGAGTTCAAGAATGCTTCAATATCTTAAAATTAAAAAATATAGAAGAAAATTAATATGGAGGATATAAATCACAGTATTTTGTTGGATGCAAAAAGTCCTTTCAGAGAATTCAACATGTTTTTCTGATATAAGCCCTGAAGAAACTATGAATAGAAAGGTCATACCACAATATAACAGAGAATATATGTGGCAAACCATAGCTGATCTAGAGAAAAATAAGTACTTTCTACAAAAAGGAAAAATGAGGCAAGTATGTTCACCCTCACCAATCTTATTAAATATAGTGCTAGAAATATCACCAGAACAACAGAGTCAGAAGAAATAAAAGGAACAAAAAAAATGAAAGGTAAAAGTAAAATTGTGGATGATGTGATACTATTCATAAAAGACTAGAAAATTCATTCAAAACACTTTTTTTTCTTTTACTATTGTGAAGGATGTTTCTTCCCTATTTTCTTTCTCAGCCCATTTATCATTGGTATAAAGGAAGGCTACTGATTTGTTTAATTTAATTTTATTTATTTTCTTTTTTTATTGGTTGTTTTATTTATTTACATTTCAAATATTATCTCCTTTCCTGCCCCCCCCCCAGAAACTTCCTATCCCATCCGCACCCCCCTGCTTCTATGAGGGTGCTCCCCCACCCACACACCCACCCACTCCCTTCTGCCTCCCTGCCCTGGCATTCCACTACACTGGGGCAACAAGCCTTCACAGGACCAAGGGCCTCTCCTCCCATTGATGTCCAACAAGGCCATCCTCTGCTACTTATGTGACTGAAGCCATGGGTCTATACTCTTTGGATGGTGGTTTAATCTCTGGGAGTTCGGGGGGGGGCGGCTGGTTGGTTGATATTGTTGTTCTTCTTATAGGTTACACACTCCTTCAGTGCTTTCTCTGATTCCTCCATTGGGGATCCCATGCTCTGTCCAATGGTTGGCTATATTGATTCCCAGAGTTGCTCTTGTTATGCTATTTATCACAGCAATAGAAAGAAAATAGGATAGATCAGAAGTATACAATATTGTTAAAATGGATTTGTGACCAAAAGCATTCCACAGAATCAATAAAATACTTATCAAAATTAGAATGATATTCTTCATGGAAATAGGAAAAAACTTAAAAATTCAGATAAAACACCAAACTATGCTCAGAGCTATCCGGAGTAGAAAGAACAATGCCAGAGATATAATAAAACCTTACTTCAAATCATTCCACAGAACCATAGTAATAAAACAAGCAAGGCAAAGTCATCAAACCAGACATGTACATCAGTGAACAGAATAAAAAAAATCTAAGAATAAGTCAACATAGCTGAAGAAATTTGATTCTTGACAAAGGTGCTAAAAGCATGTACAAAGTGATGCGACCTCTTTAAGTAGTAGTACTGGAAAACTAAATATCCACATGTACAAGACTAAAGTATAGATCTTTATTTCACAGTCTATGCAATAATTAGTTACAAATTGATTAAATAACTTAATGTTAGACTTGGAACTTTAAAACCAGTAGAGAAGAGGGAACACAACTCAATACAAGGGAAATTTCTTTCTAACTACAGTAGCTCAGGGAATGAAAGTAAGCATTAAAAAATGAGATTTACATAAAATTAAAGAAATCATATAGTAAGGCAAACCATTTTTAGAGACAAAAGGCAGCCTATATTTAACAAGGGATTAAAATGCAGAAAATGTAAAGTTTAAAAACATTAAATGACAAGTGAGCAAATAATCTCGTCACTTAATGGGCAAATAAACTAAACAGACTCTTAAATGGAGACATAATTGGCCAAAGTGGAAACGATGTCCAGCACCTTTAGCTATAAGGGAATGAATGAAAATCAAAACTCTGTCAATGGAACTGGAGAAATAGCTCAGCATCCAAGAACACTGACTATTTTCCTAGAGGACTCCATTCAATTCCCAGCACCCACATGACACAATCATTTATAACTCTAACTACCAGGAATCTTATACCTCTTTTTACCTCCATGGGAACCAGACATACATGTGGTATGTTGTGCAGGTACATTCATGCAGGAAAAATTCCCATCCATAAACATATAAACACACACACACACACACACACACACACACACACACACACACACACACACAGAGTCAAAATTGCCAAGGTTAAGAAATAAACAGCAACACAGGTTGCTGCTCGCACAGGAATGAACGTATATTAGTTAGAAACTATGGGAATCAGGATATGTATTCCTTACACAATTAAGCCAATAACTCTAATATGACTTAGAAATACTACTTCTGTGAACATTTTCAAAAGAATGGGTTTCTTCATTAGAGCAATACTTGTATGTCTATGTTTATCTCAGTACTATATACAAGGCCAAGCTATAGAATTAGAAAAGCTGTTCATCAGTAGATGAATATAGAAAGGAAATATGGGATATATACATATATATGTGTGTGTGTGTGTGTGTGAGAGAGAGAGAGATTTTTCAACCTTAATGAAAATAAAATCATTCTTTGTACAAAAATAAATAAATGGAACTGTAGATCATCATTTAAAGTATCATAATCAGACTTATGAATATAAACCTGACCTATTTTATAATCTGATATTAGAGAGTATATATGGAGGGGTTGAGGAAATGAAAACAAAGTGGAACTCTTAGGGATATGGAAGTACAAATACAAAAGAGAGAGGGATGAGAGAAGGAAGCAGTGAGTTAATATAATCAAAGCATGTTATGGGATTGTATGGAAGTGTTGGTGCTGGTTTGTCTTTTGTCAACTTGACACACAAAGTGGAGTTATCTGAATAGAAGAAACCCTAATTGAGGCAATTCCTCCACAAGATGTGGCTGTAAGACATTTTCTTAATTAATAATTGATGGGGGAATAGCCAAGCCCATTGTGAAGGTGCATTCTTAGTCTGGTAGTTCTAGTTTCTACAAGAAAGACAGCTGTGTAAGACATAGGGAACAAGTCAGTAAGCAGTACCCTGTCATGGTTTTTGTATTAGCTTCTGAGTCCAGGGTCTTGCCCCATTTGAGTTTCTGTCCTGTCTTCCTTCAATGTCAAACTGTGCTAGGGAAGTGTAAGCTAAGTATCCTTTCCTCCCCAAACTATATTTTGGCTACAGTGTTCCATCAGAGCAATAGAAATACTAAGAAAAGTATCATAATAAAATATATTACTGACACATGGTAATGCAAAAGAAAATAATTACTGTCACATATAAAATCATCAATGAAGTTTAAAAAACATTGGGCTAATCAGAAAAATCTGGCAACACAAAAGAAAATTACTATGTAATTTTTCTTATAAAAAGTACTCAAGCTCTTAAGTAGAAAAGGTGACAAATAGATTGCCTATTGGTAAGGAGATGGATGAGGAAAAATTAATGTTTCATGGGTAAAGAGATTCAGTTTTAAGATATAAATTTTCTGTTAATATACATAAGACTACTGAACTCTACGCTTAAAATGGTTGAGAATGTAAATTTAATGTTTCATGTTTCTAGTAAATGATAATATCAGTGCTATGATTCTGAGATAATCTACTTGAAAAAAATTGGAAAGGATCACATAATTAGATTATTGTAAGTAATTTTCAATGTATATGTTCAAAGCCTAGTTCCCATCTTCTTATGGAGTAATGTTCTATTTATTGGAATTAAAGATCTATTACTATATATGAGCTTTGAAGATTAGGTTTTTGTGTTGCTGGCTATGGTATATTCATAAAGCCATTTTAAACTAATCAATTATAGCACCCGTGAATTTATTTAGAAGATATTACTGCAGAAACAAAAACACCAGAGCAACTAGATTCTATCAATTTAACCTATCTGTAATTAGAATTTTATTATTTTCTGTCTCTAAAACATAAAAGAACATTTGCTCATATATGGGTCATGTAAAAAAGCATGCAAGCTTTATTTACTATCTAGATCAATGAGTTTAGTGCCACTGAAAGTACAAGAGATCACTATTATACATGAGACGAAATGGTACTTCAGGTTAGATGATCACGGCAAATGCTATTTTAGTCAACATTTGTCAAGAGAATGTCTACCATGTTGGCTAACAAACTCAGTAGTTATATAAATTTGTATGAGTCAATACTTCTGGGTCTTAGATTCTTTTTAGCTGTAAACTTATAGCTAATTTGTGTCTCATGAATTATTAATGATATCACATATATGAAAGTTCCTAATCATAACTTACTCAGTAAGAAGCTAATGTATTTTACAAACCACATGTCTGATAAGCAGCTAATAGACCAACATTTATAGAGGTTTCTCATGCAGCTTAATAACAGGAACAAATAAAATGATTTGAAAATAAAAATAAATCCATCTTTAATAGACTTTTCTCCCCAAGAGTTATAAGAGTGCTCAACAGTTATGCAAAATATATGCAAAGATCCTCAATACTAATTATAAAGACACTGGAAATAAAAATTACTCTGAGTAACCATATGCCACTTAGTAGAACGGCTACATGGTTAAGATACGAAAACCACTGTAAATGGTACATTTATTGAAAACTTCATTCTCAGCTGGTAGAGCCTCTGAGAGATGACTGAATTTTTAGAGTGATCACCTCATAAGTGGGTTAATATTGATGAGGTCATGGATGAACTAGCTATTGAGATCTAGTCAGAGAAAGTAGGTGCCTCCAGTCATGTTGTTGAAGGGTACATCCATTTGCTCTAGGCCCCTCTTTCTGTCTTTGCTTTCTGGCTATTTTGGGCGAGCAGTTCAGTGCTACTGTGAACTTTGTGCCACGGTGTTCTGTCTCACCACAGGCAAGAGAAAAAGAACAGAGGCAAGGCCCTTATACTTCTGAAACCCTTAGCCAATGTAATTCTGCTTTCCTTTAGTTTGATTTTCTTAGGTTATTTTGACACTGTGATATAAAACTAACTAACATAGATAGTATAGCTATTATCAAGAAGTCAAAAATGAACAAATATTCATGTGGATCAAGAGAAAAGTAAATGGTTGCATATTACTGTAGGAATATCGATGGCTGTAAGCAGTATAGAAGGCAGTAGGAGACAACAGATAGAGGCCTTATATCCAAAATATACAAAGAACTCAAAAAGTTAGACCGCGGGAGACAAATAACCCTATTAAAAATGGGGTTCAGAGCTAAACAAAATTCACAGCTGAGGAATGCCGAATGGCTGAGAAACACCTAAAAATTGAAATGTTCAACATCTTTAGTCATCAGGGAAATGCAAATCAAAACAACCCTGAGATTTCACCTCACACCAGTGAGAATGGCTAAGATCAAAAACTCAGGTGACAGCAAATGCTGGCGGATGTGGAGAAAGAGGAACACTCCTCCATTGTTGGTGGGATTGCAGACTGGTACAACCATTCTGGAAATCAGTCTGGAGGTTCCTCAGAAAATTGGACATTAAACTGCCTGAGGATCCAGCTATCCCTCTCTTGGGCATATACCCAAAAGATGCCCCAACATATAAAAAAGACACGTGCTCCACTATGTTCATCGCAGCCTTATTTATAATAGCCAGAAGCTGGAAAGAACCCAGATGCCCTTCAACAGAGGAATGGATACAGAAAATGTGGTATATCTATACAATGGAATATTACTCAGCTATCAAAAACAACGAGTTTATGAAATTTGTAGGCAAATGGTTGGAACTGGAAATATCATCCTGAGTGAGCTAACCCAATCACAGAAAGACATACATGGTATGCACTCATTGATAAGTGGCTATTAGCCCAAATGCCTGAATTACCCTAGATGCCTAGAACAAATGAAACTCAAGATTTGATGATCAAAATGTGAATACTTCACTCCTTCTTTAAAAGGGAACAAGAATACCCTTGGCAGGGAAGAGAGAGGCAAGATTAAAACAGAGACTGAAGGAACATCCATTCAGAGCCTGCCCCACATGTGGCCCATATATATACAGCCACCCAATTAGACAAGATGGATGAAGCAAAAGAAGTGCAGAAGTGTAGATTTATCCTGAGAGACACAGCCAGAATACAGCAAATACAGAGGCAAATGTCAGCAAACCTCTGAACTGAGAATAGGACCCCCGTTGAAGGAATCAGAGAAAGAACTGGAAGAGCTTGAAGGGCCTGAGACCCTATATATGTACAACAATGCCAAGCCACCAGAGCTTCCAGGGACTAAGCCACTACCTAAAGACTATACATGGACTGACCCTGGACTCTGACCTCATAGGGTAGCAATGAATATCCTAGTAAGAGCACCAGTGGAAGGGAAGCCCTGGGTCCTGCTAATACTGAACCCCCCAGTGAACTAGACTGTTGCGGGGGCGGCAATGGGGGAGGGTCAGGAGGAACACCCATAAGGAAGGGAGGGGAGGGGATGTTTGCCGAAACCGAAAGGGAATAACACTTTGCAATGTATATAAGAAATATTCAAGAATAAAAAAAAAAAAAAGAAGGTAGTAGGAGGCTTACCAAGGAGTTAAAAATGAAATGGTCTTAGGATCAACCAATTGCTTTTTTGCAGATTTTCCTAATAGAAAGAAGATCAACACCTCTCAGAGAGTTGTGCACCATGTTCATTCATTGCAGCACTGTTGACCATAGCCAAGAGATGGAAACAATATAAGTCCATAAGGAAACTGTCATATGTATGCACACACACACACACACACACACACACACACACACACACACACACACACAGAGGAGTGATACTCTTATCTAATGAAGAATAAGATCTTATAATTTGCTGAGACCTATACAGACTGAGGAAACATTACAGCAAGTGAAATGAAACCACCACAAAGAGTAAAACACTGCATTCATCTCATCATATATGGAACTTAAGACAAAATTCAAATGTACAGAGATAAAGATATAAAAATGAATTGAGAAGAGGGTAGGGGGAGAAAATGAGCAAATGTGAGTCAGAGGACACAAAGAAGGAGAAACAAGAAGCAAGCTGAGGTAATAAATTTGTACCTGCTATATATGTGATCAATGCACATTTCAGACACAGAAGAACAATAGGAGAACCACCTCTCATGGAGAACTATTTGCGGTAGTAGATTTAGGAGAGGAAAATTGTCTTCAGTTGTAGACCTACTGGTGACGTCCCCAGGCTCCAGGGGATACTTATAATCCACTGTCACACAGGTGGACATGGCTAAGCTGAATGGGAACAAAATAAGATCAAAGCTCATGGTTCTGAAAAAAGAGATTTGTAAGGATGGTGAGGAGGTTATAGGAATGGGAGAGAGATAAGAGAAGGTGTGTGTGTGTGTGTGTGTGTGTGTGTGTGTCTGTGTGTGTCTGTGTGTCTGTGTGTGCATGTGTGTCTGTGTGTACGAGATCAGTATACATCGTATACACATATTCAATTGTCAAATAAAATTAATATAAAAAGAAAAACATAAGATGATGCCTCTTAAGCAACCTCAGTATAGTAATCCTGCCACTATTTATATGGCCCTTGACAATATATCATGCGCCTTAATTATATGCAATAGAATTTGTTTTAAAAAATAAAAGGTTAATGTTGAATCTGAAAAGTTTGTGGTTTTATTTGTTTGTGAATACTGTTAATAATGTAACTACTTACTTAGAAATAAAAAATATGAAAACCATGTGAATTTACCGATTCTGGCTTTACATTAAAATAAAAAGCTTCTCTCCAATACATTTTGTCCATCCATTCAAAAATGATCTATATAGCTTGCTGTGTTCTAAATATTGTTGATGCTTCTTGCTTTTACACATACCCTTTGTAAGAGGGAGACACTAACAGGAATGTGGGAAATAATTTTAATGTGATTCTTGCTACAAAAGAAACAAACTGGGGCATGGAATGATGAAGGATCGGAAGGAATCTAATTTAATTAGAGAGGGCAGATTGAGATGCTCTTACTGAGATGGTAACATATGTACCGAGACCTGTATAACAAGGAGCCAGGTGTGTGAGGATCCAGTAAGACAGCTCTTGGCAGAATGAACAACAGATGAAATGCTTTGAAATATGCTAAACAGATAATAGAGTAGTCTGATTAGGGTGTGAGAAGATGGGGTGTGGGAAGGGCATTTATTAATGCTGTAGAGGTTATTTATACTAACTTAGAAGTAATATTGCTTTGTAGCTGATACAGCCTTGGAGGTTTGTGGCTCGCATGCAATTATTTGGATATTTGGAATCCGTCCAATCAATGTGTAGTATTATATAACAATAAGGGAACTTGAGCCTCATAAAGTATGTGCTTAATGCTCAGCAAAGTTTACAGGAACTTGTAATTTGTTGGAGAAATGTAATTTAGTTGAATGTTTTCACCCGTATTGTTAGACCATTTGTGACTATTGAAATTTTGAATCTTCAGAAGTGGTTAAGATTTTGGTAACAAGAGATCTACAAACCATATGGTTATTGATTAACTCAGTTCCAAGTCACATATGTAAGCAAACTGGTCTCATAATGTCATCGATTCAAGTGGAAATGCTAAAATCTCAAATTTCTGTATTTTTGTTATAATTATTGGCTGTATTAAACTTGTCTTTTATATTTCTTTTACATAGGTTCACAATTAACTTGAATAGAATATGCAGTTGCATAGCATTCTGTTTTGTATTTTTTGTTTAATTCTTTTTGGGGTCCACTATCATACTGACATTTTGTTTTTCATAATAAAACTCATTGGAAAACTCAGTCCTTCCCCAGTTGATCCTAATTTCCTACCTGTCTCTGGAGAATTTGAAAATGAGGGCAGGCATTTTGCCATGACCTGCCTGCAGTCTATTTTACTAAGCTAACAAGCTTTGCAGATGTCATTTGTGTGCCTGCTGTCCTGGGTACATGGGGAACAGACAGACAGGGATGGGAACTCAGGTGGGTGAGTTGCTTCTGCTATTTGCACTGGAGCTAATCTTTCAACTGGAGTTTATTCCTTCCTGCCTTGCTCCAAGGTCCCTTAGAAAGTATAAAAGGCTTCAGCGTGGAAGCCAGACACTCCTATTTTTATAACATGATCCCAGGTTATTAATCTACATTGAATCTGGAGGGGCTGAAGAAAGCCATTGAGTATCACTTCCACACTCCTAGGTTATACAGCTATCTCTGTATTTGAGATATGACAAAATGCAAAGAACACAACCCTGTGTCAAAGTCACCTGGATTCTCTGTCACCTAGGGTGGATTATATATAGTCAGGGACATTCTGTTTCATAAGATGGAGATCATAACCCCCCTTTGAAGACATGTTATAATTACTATATATTATATTTTCAAAATATCTGCCATAGTACTTAAGATAAAATCCTCTTTACTGATATCATGTAAAGTGTATCAGTTAGTATGGTCCCATTACAGGGGCGCAATGTCTTTTACCATTGTTCCCCACTACAGTTAACTTCGTTATCCATGACTCTTCCAAGCTATGCTGGCTTGGGTTAGACTGGACTTTGCAGTGGAAATGTTGCTATTTCCAAAATGTTTTGGCTACATTCACCCACCCATTTCTTATGTTTATGAGCATGTGTGTGAAATTATTACATATTATGTTTAATATACTCATACTTTATCTGTGTATGGATCACATAGGACAGGGTTGTATGTATAGATTCATATAGGTGTCTTCAAAGTTTATCAGAAAAACAAACGAGCAGTGTAATTGGAGCTGCTGACCTCTTTAACAGTACAAATATGCTTTCCCTCCACCCCAGGGCAGGTGGTGCTGTGTTGTACATTGCCCTGGTGCTGTTTGTGTTTTGATGCTAATTCTGCTTCCTCAAGAGGGGCTGGCCCAAAGAATGGGTCATGTACTCGGGCGATTTCATGTGAACCTTCTTCCCATTTTAACTGGTCAAATAAAGGCTAGAGTCTGTGATTGGACATTGAAAGGGAAAGGTGGAGCTAGAGGTTTTAGAGAGGGACAGAGAGGAAGGAGGAGGGGCAGATAAGATGAGCAAGATGGAGGGAGAGGAGGTGGAAGGAAGATGGAGCAGAACCATGTGGCATGGAGAAGCCTCAAGTAGCAAGGGATCTCAGATCTGGGGAGTAGGGTAGTGTAGTGGTAGAGCTGACCAATCTAGCCGTGCAGCCTATAATTGAGCTCTGTGGAATTTGCATGGGCTTATGGAGTTTGCAGATTTACTGCAACAGTGGTGTTTCTTGTAAGTCAGAGACTATGTTAGGTACTAGCAATATTCTTTAAATCTGCCCCTTAGGCTTCTTTGTTTCTAATACAATAGACTGAATGTATTTTGCTTTTATTGTTTCTTAAATGTGTTTGAGACAAAAAAATAAATAAAACTAATGCGTTTTGGTGTTTAAAGTATAGGTTTCTACTGGAAGACATTTCTAATAGTAATATCCTAATATCAAACTATGAATCAATATATCCCTGGCATGATATCAACCTTAAGGAATGTCAAGTAAAGCAGTTTGCGGGATATGGTTCTATACCTTGTCAAATACTTCTTATGAAATCACAGGCTCAACGGAGTGCTATGTCTATAGAAGAAAAGTGCTTCTAGCCAATGCCTTGTTACGTTTTAAAAATAGTGTTCCCCTTGAGGCAAATCAGTGAATTATCTATCATCTTTATATATGAGAAAAATCAATGGAAGGTTAGGAGTAAACAGAGTTGCATCCTAACTGGGACCAGGAGTAAACAGAGTTGCATCTTAACTGGGACCAGGCTTTAAAATGTAATGGAGGCTGGAGAGATTATCAGTGGTTCAGGCCTTTGGCTGTTCTTCCAAAGGACCAGCTAGTTAGATTCCCAGCATCCACATGGTACAACCATCTATAACTCCAATTATAAGGGATCTGAATCCCTCTTCTGGACTCTAAGGCCCTTCAGGCCCATGGCATATAGATATACATGCAGGAGAACACTCATACTCATATAGTAATACACAGAATAAAATAAGGGCATGATGTATTTATAATACAGGCTTTATAAAATTAATCATGTGTGCTAAATACAAACTAGTGAATATGTCACATGCATACTGTGTAAAGCATGTGATATATTTGTACTAAATTAACATTATGTGAACCATACTGTAAGTTTTCCCAAGCAGAGACAGAAGGCTGAGTTTGTAAAATGATGGCTCTAAACAACCCTAACAGAATCCCACTGGGTGTGTTTATGAAGCTTATTGTATAAAGCTGTACAAAGTTATTGATCCATACCTTTTTCAAATATAAGAGAGGACATGGAATTCTTTTCCCTTCCAAGCCCTAGTTAAGTATCCTGGGCTCCTCTCCAGAAAGCCTTCCTGATTTCTGGGTTAAACGCCTCTGCTTTACGAGTCCAAGACACTGCTCAAATCCTTACTCTAACAGGACTGGAGAGTTTGGCTTGCTCGCTTTTGTTCACTGTGAGTCTACTCATCAGCAATGTCTCGGGTATATTCTTTGGAATGGACATGCCTAGACCAGATGATAGCAAGATAGAATAAAATCTAAACAGGAAAACGAACCGTAAGCAGCTCAATTTAATGGATTGTAGAGGCGTTAATCTATCACCCATCGAACTAACCGTATGAGCCATGTGAGCGACTTGGGGAACCTACAGAGGCCCCGACTGAGGTTAGACTAGCTGCCCTTCATGTCGTCAGGCCCCTGAAGTTCAGATGGTTTTTCCTGACCCACCACAGTCCAGAGACAGATGACCATCAGGCTCCCCCTCACCAGTTCCCCCAACTCCATTTTTCCCACCCTTTTTTGAAGACACAGGATACACCCCAAGTTCCTTTCCTCCATTCTATCTCACACTTGCTATCTCTGAATTTAATATGAAAAGCCCCTGCTTAAAAATTAAGAGACATGATCTTTATTGTTGGCATGGAAGTTAGTTCTCTGGAAATCAGTTAAAATGTGTCTTTTATCAACCTTAAAGAGCTAGGAGAAAACAAATCTCACATCTCCAACATGGACGAGGGTAAGAATTGCATACATAGTAGGTAGGTGATCTGCCTCCGTTGGGCAAGCACTCTGGTACCTAGGGATGCTCAAAGACACACTTTGCTCCTCTGAGATAAGCTTAGGTCATATTAAGCTAAATTAGCCACTCTAATGAGCTAACAAATGAGGAGATCAAGACGTAAAATGACACTCCTGGAACCTTTTCCCATTAGTGAACTGTAAGATAGTTACCTAATTGAATAGACCACAGAATGGGTTTTATTTGTATTGCTTAATGTGGAAATCATCTGAAGTTTATTATACCTGTAGGGTAAGAGTTCAGAGAAAATCATTTCTAACCATTAAATATTTTTGAGCCACTTTAAAAGACTGTATTGAATTAAAAGTCAGGTGTTTCTTTTCACCCCCCTCCCCCAACACATATCTGATTTGCTATGAACTAAGGAAGAAAAATCTTTAAACGCAGCAGCACTCCCATTTTGGTAGAATAATGACACGTCAGTTCCTGACACACTCATCTATTTAGCAATCGGGAGGTTATTGAGGTTTGAACTTGAATAATTCATGGAAGGTAGGAAGAAGTCTTAAGACTCTTATTGAAAACGCACCTTGTTAAAAAAAAAAAGAGGGTTGGTAATGAGGACTAAAGAGCCAAAATATCTTGATCAGTAAATTGAAATGTGTGGGTCTATAGACATTTCTTTTCAATGTGGTGGGTGGTCCAGGTGACTATGAATTTTCCTTCTAGTGAAAGATGTGTTTGTGTATGTGTGTGTTTGTGTGTGTGTGTGTGTGTGTGTGTGTGTGTCTGTGTGTGTGTGTCTGTGTGTGTCTGTGTGTGTGTGTGTGTACCCCATTCTTACTGATCCACCAATACTTCCTCCTCTTTTTGATTCTGGCTTGCTCTTTTCTGTCTCCTCTCTGTCTGCCTCCCCCACAACCCCCGTGCTCCCCTTTTCTCTGGGCTCCAGTGTCTTAGGTGGTTTCTTCCTAGGTAGCTAAGATAAGGGGTCGGAGGTGGGGGGAGTGTGGTAAATTTTCCAGAGAGTGATGCTTGTCAGGCACCCCAAGCAGCTTCACTAGGAGAAAGGGAGGGACTCGAGGGAAGGGGAGGGTTAATCATTTGACTGTTGAAATGCTGCAGAAGGGAGCACAAAGCTCCGCCCACGTAATAAGTGCCTGTAGACAACCAGGCAGGAGAGAAAAGTTTGGAAACAAGCTCGTTTTCCCCTCTTTTTCTCGCAATGGAGAACTTTTGTAAACACGCTGGAGCTTCCTCCCACCCGGATTTTATAATACACTTTCTTGTTCAAATACTCGGCTGTTTGCTTACTCGGGTATGCGGTAGACCACACGTAGGGCTGTGCAAGTAAAAGGGGAAACTGAACATTTTCCAAGTCAAGCGTCCAGATCTGCAGTCTCTTGATGTACCTGGCCAGCTTTTCCTTATCCAGCTGTTAGTCATTTGTAAGCAGCCACCCTTGTAATCGCAAGTGAATTCAACTGTGATGTATGCAGCACCGCGTGCACCGTTGCTTTCCCTCACATCCTTCTAGTCATTGAGGCTCTCGGGAATCATGCTCATAATAAATAGCTTTTTATTACCCAAAGCCGCTGTTCTGGCAGCCGAACGACAGTCCTTTGATAGATGGGCCGGGTAGTTTTTTTGTGTTGTGCTTACTCAGAGTTGTTAGCAGCAAAGAGAAGGAAGCAAAAGGGGGGTACTTTGGCAAAGGAAATCTAATGAGTAGAGCGGAGCAGCAGATCAGAATTCAGAAACAAGAGCGAGAGCTGAAGTGTGATTCTCGGGCGCTTGGTCTAACACTCATCTCCAGGATAGAGCAGTGCCGGGCACTCGCGTCAGCTCTGCTGCCCTTCTCGGAATCTGCTAAGAGATGATGCAGCCTTGGGAGCCCAGCAAGCCACCAGGAAGTTTTGCCGGATCTGATTCCTAGGGGATTTTCTCGTGCCTAGGAGAACCCTGCTTGTATTGAGCTGTATGGAGGAGGGCTCGAGTTTCCCATGAGGGGCCCCCCTTGGAAAAGCCTTCTGTGCAGAATCCAGGCTCTGCTTCTCTCAGTGTGCTATTTACCCAAAGGCTTTTCCTCACCTTGGCTGATTTGCTGGTGTGATTTCCATGCACTGAGTCCTGTGTAGGGATCCAGGATGGATTGCCTGTGCATTGTCACCACAAAGGTAGGCTAGGAAACACAGCTGTTTCGTGCAGCATTTTTTTTTTATCTATTATTATTCCGGTCCTGTAATTAAACAGCTCTGCTAGATGCTGCCAGTCCATAAGATAAAATGATTAGTGTAATTTACTTTACTGGGCATGCTGTTCCCTAAAAGAGGGTGTGAGGGTCTTGTGTTGCTGTAATTTCAACTTCTTAAAGTGACATTGTGTGTTCGTGCAAATGACAGGAGAATATGTCTGTTGGTTTTTCCTTTTTCTTTTTTTCTTTATTGGCAGGTTTTGCCTTTTCATCTATTTATAGCTGGTAATTGAAACATCTCTCATAGTAGTGTAGCTCACACATCGTTTTACCATACCATATCTGGGTCTTTTTTGAGTGGGCTAATTAGCTTTTCATTTAAAAACCATGTCTCCTATGCTTGAAGAAGCCAATCAGCTTTACCGTGGCTTGACATATTGTTCCTGATTGGAGAATTGTGATATTCTGAATTTTGGTGATTTCTTTTAAAGAGAAAAAAAAAGATTAGGCCTGAGGTAAAACAAACAAGTACAATATTTAATCTTGGATTGAGTCTGTTTTGACCATAATCAAATAAATTATATGTATAATAAGATCCAGAAATGAAAGTGGAACAAGTATCCCTTTTCGTGGATTTATTTACAGAAAATTAAAACTTCCAAATTGATTTTATTCTGTCATCAATTCTAAATAGCATATCAAAAGCACTTAAATTCCATAATCACTAGTTATTTAGAAAAAAGTTATTTGTATTTATAAAGCACTAATTAAAAGACACTCATTAGCTTGCTTTTTATTATGCATGAGGGCACACCACAAGTTTATATTAGTGATTTCTTTTAGTATACCACATTTATTAGATACCATTAGTATGAAAAATCAACACTTTAGTACGGAAAACTCAATAAGTGTAGATCTCTCGTACTAGTTCACTAGTCTTAGTTAATTTAAAAGTCACTGATGAAGTTCCATGACGTGTCATATTAAATATTTGCCCCATTACAAACAGAATTCAGAAATTCTTAGGCATCTTCCTTAAAAGTAGTATCTCACGGAAAATTCCATTGATAGTAGTAGATTTAATATTTGAAAATACATAGTTAGAGTAGTTGACAGACTTCCAGATCACGTGAAGATTTATTTTACTTAAGTTGCACAGTGTTTCATTTTGGTTTTATTGTAAAGTCAGATAGAGACAAACAAGCAACAGCAAAAGCAAACTAAAATGAATGAGAGAACCAAAAACTGTATGATCTCATGGAGCCCTGGAAGGAGAACATGTGTATCCAAGTGTATTTATCCTAAAGTGGGGAACTGGGGGTTATTTTTCATGGAAGAGTACTATTAAATATCACCAACTATTAAATATCATAAGTATTTGTTACCAAGTCATAATGATTTCAGATGCTGTTAAACACCATAAATACCCATTGGAAAAATTAGGAAACAGATGTTAATTGCAGGTCAAAACTGGACATCTTTAACAGTGGAAAAGGTAGTTCAACACTGAGATTCAATTTCGATAACATAACATAAAAGAAAGTATGTTTCCTATATTTAGTTACCAAGGTATTGAGGGCCATAGGTACTGGGGCAATGCTATGATCTTAATTTGTCTTAAATGTAGTAAAAGTCATAAATACCAATATTAGAGTATTTTCATTCCTCACGCTCATTTATACTCTCAAGGAAAAATACTTGAGAAATGTCATTAATTTTAAGAGTTATATTGATACTAAGTTATCCAGTTCATTCTTGAGCGTCATTTCCATTACCTTTAAAGGACAAACGTATTGAAACGAAGTTATACTACATTGTTGATTTGGTAAATTGACATAAAAGATTATGACAGAGAATGCCTGGTAGATTATGATTTAGACCACAAATCTGACTCAGTTAACCTACTACCATCTAAACGTTAATACTTCCCCCAAGTTCCCATACATTCGGGGTGTCTTGTTCCAAGTGGCCAGGCACCAGGCATACCCTTGCTCCAAGCAGCCAAGAATCGGGAACTTCCTTGCACTAAGTAGTCATGCTGGAGGAATAACTCTTCCTCATATCTTTGCTCTACATTCTTAAGGATAAGCTTTAGAGTAGGATGAGTGAGAAGAAAAATTGTAGAAAGTCTTCTGAGAAAATAACCCTACCATGCATCTCGCTTCACATAAGGGATTGCTTAGTATTTGAAGGGTCTACTGTGTGTGGACTGATTGACAGACCCTCTCATACCTGGTCTTCTAGGCTAGTAGGTCAACTAAGAACCTCAAAACAGGCATTTTGGATACAAAAATCCCAAGGTGTTTTCAGATACTGAAACAGCTAACTTTCATTAAATGATCAAGTCATTATTTTGATCTTCTCTGGCCAGTTCAGATTATATTATTTTTTGTCACAGATAATGCTACCAGGAAAGAAAATCTGAATAGCAGAGTAAGAGTAGCAGAGCTCTAGGTAAGATTTGGATCTGAATGTCCATTCTGGACCTAGCTTTGAAATTTGAGTAGCTCACTAAATATCTCTGTTTTAGACTCTATTCATCAGTCTTTGGAAAAGGAGATCTAAGAGATGATGTCATGCTGTTTTGAAAGTACCTGAGGTTAAGAAAGATTTTGGTACAAGTACAACTTACAGTGGTACTAATGAATCTGTCTACTTCAAGGTCATCAGTAAGGACAATGAGATTGTCTCTACATTATTAGATGCAATGTAGTGACAAACTACACATTTTGTATGCTGCGATTTCCTAAATATGTTTTGAATAATTTAAATATAATACTGTCTATAGCCAACATATCAGGTATGTTATGTTAGATTTCACTAAGACCAAAGCATGCTATTTGATGATTGGTCAAGGGGATAGTATTTTTAGGAAACGGGCAGAATATTCTGCACAGGAACATGTAGAATTTGAAATAACAGAAGAAAAGTGAAACTTTCAAAAATCTAAGTAAATCTGTTCTTTTTTTGACAGTGAGAACCCAGAGAGATATCACGTAGAAAGAACAGATATAAAATGTATGTTAGTGTGTCTCTGGGGGTGCGTCATTCTTTATTTCTGGTCTAGGATTATTATAAAACGTTATCTCTGCAAATGACAGTATTCAAGCTCCTGAAGCATGTTAAAGGCAGTTGGGAGTGGAGTATGCCTTCTCCTTATCCCAGGTGTCCATTAACCACAGACACTAAAACATGTTTAAAAAATAATCTAAAAATAAAACTGTAATATGCTGTGTTAAATATCTGCTGTGATTTATTAATGAAGGTGTGATGATGCCATTAATTTTAATGCATTTAACAGGTTAATGGGCATATGAAATTTGAATAACAGGATAGGAAGTGGAACCGGCCAGCGTAAAGGAAGGTTTTATTGATGTTGTTAAGACTACATCTGCTCTGTAATATGTCCCTCTCTACCTCTGTCACCTTACAGTCCCTTCCAAGAATTAAAGCGACTAATAAATTTACTTCTAAGAAGAAATAAATGTTGTTTGCTGGACATTGAAAAATAAATTATCAAAGGTAGCATGTTATTATTTATTCCAGCTCTACTAAGAAAATGTACCATGGCATTCTTTTGGAAATGAGCTCAGTCAAAAGTTTCGCAACTGTGGTTAGGCAGGAAGCTAAAATAATTTCTTTATATTTTACCACAGCTTTATGTAGCAAAGATGAAACAAATCACCAAGGCAACAAATGGTTTTCTAAGTGGCCCTGTGTTCGTAGACAAAGCTATTTCTTCATGCAGATGTACAGTTGCATCTGCTCTCCTGGCAGTACATCCACCCATTCATTTTTTTCCCTCTCAAGTGTTTGTTGAATATCTACTGGGCGGTTGTATACACTAAGGTGTGGGGATTAAATGATCAGTCTCTTCTCACATCATTTGGTGTACTGGGGAAACTGTTAGTTTTGAAAGTAAAGTGCTATGCAGTGTGGGGGAAGGTGAGTGTGAGTTGGGGTGGAAATGGCCATGAGCACACGCGATCAAGCTGATGGACTTTTCTGATGCATGGGTAAGGATCGATATCAGGAAGGAAGGGTCTACTGTGCTGATATGTAGAATGCAGGACACAGTAGAAGTCAGTATGGCTGGAGAGTAAGAAATGAGCTTAGAAAATGCAGTCAGAAAGAATTTCAGCCACACATACTGTAAGTTGAGATATACATTGTTATTGAAAAGATAGGAGCCACCAACCATTATTTTTAATGTTCTAAATCTTGACTTTTACAAACTTCTCTCACATTTCCTTCCCCTGGCCTGAAGTTTACCAGTTTTCTGCCACATGTGCCTTTCCCAATCCTTATGCCTCTTTGGTTAACATAATGGCCATCACCTTCACCAACTGAACAACCTTCTCTGAACTGCAGTTCTCTCTAGTTCCTAGAACTAGAGCACCTACCGTTCCACTTTGTTTTGAGGATGCTGATTGTTTTGTTTTTTTCCATCTTTATTAACTTGAGTATTTCTTATTTACATTTCGATTTTTATTCCCCTTCCCGGTTTCCAGGCCAACATCCCCCTAACCCCTTCCCCTTCCCTTCTCTATAGGTCGTCCCTCCCCACAACAATCATGTTCACTGGGGGGTTCAGTCTTGGCAGGACTAAGTGCTTCCCCTTCCACTGGTGCTCTTACTAGGCTATTCATTGCTACCTATGAGGTTGGAGCCCAGGGTCAGTCCATGTATAGTCTTTGGGTAGTGGCTTAGTCCCTGGAAGCTCTGGTTGCTTGGCATTGTTGTTCATATGGGGTCTCAAGCCCCTTCAAGCTCTTTTAGTCCTTTCTAAGATTCCTTCAACGGCGGTCCCATTCTTAGTTCAGTGGTTTAATGATGGCATTCACCTATGTATTTGCTGTGTTCTGGCTGTGTCTCTCAAGAGAGATCTACATCCAGAGGATGCTGATTGTTAAATAAACAGATTAACCCCTAGCAGCACATGATGCTTTGGATTACTCACACCATGAATATAACTTACTTTTCCTTTCAGTGTAGTAAGCCATCGAACACCCGTGCCACTCTATGGCAGTCAGGCAGTTGTACCGGTTCTTAATCTACTGCTATTTTATTTTTGACTTAGAACTTGATTTGCTTCTTTTTTTTTTAAAATCTTTTCTCACTTTGCCATATGTTTTATTTTCTAATGATTTTCAAAGTACGTGGATAGGAGAGTATTTTTAAATTTATGCTACCTTTCTTGACCTTCTTTAATCTAATGAACACAAAACAAGGATAGTTCCTGTGATAGAAATAGCTGCTTATTCTGTCCAGATAACTGTTAACCTATCTAAATTTGGTTTAATTTTCAAGTCTCATTCCTTCTCTAAAAAGTACATATTTTCAGTGTACAGTCATTTTTTTTTAATTTCCACCTGTCACAATTAATTATTATGTGTGTATTTGTGTGACTTTCTATTTCTCTCTCTCTCTCTTGACATACCCTATATGAGGTAAGAGGTATTATCTTTGTATATGCAGTGACTGGGACTTGAGAAGACCTGAGTGTTTTACTAAAACTCATTTACTACTCTCATCCAACCAGGAAGGAAGTGTCACACCTCCAAGGTGAGGCCAGTTTACACAAGTAAAATGTTGTCATAGTAGAGGGTCGAACTTAGCTCTTTAATACCTGCCAATCTACTCCCCTTTCTTACCTCCAGGTTCAATCACATCAATATTATTCAGTTAAAACATATTCTCAATGCCATCCTTTGGATTATGTTCCTTTTCAACCTAGATATTCAATTACTTTTAAAAATAACTTTGAAATTCATTTTTGTTTGAACTGCTGATTGTTTGAACTTTTTATTCTTTTTTTTAACCTTGGCACATCGATCTATTTGAACGTAGTGGGAACTTTCTCCATTCCTTATGGTGAGACTGCAGGTACACCTGTGCCCTTCATAATGAATGTCCTCACTTACTTCCTGTTCTCACTCCTATGCTGCAGCCTAGCCATGTGGAAGGCTAACCCACTCTCCTTTAATAAATTGCTCCTCAGGCAGTTCTTACATGCCCACTGTGGGAAAGAAGTAAGTACCCTGACCATAAGGACTTTTTGTTTTAATGGAAATGTCTAGGACATGTTAAACAGTATGCGACTGACAAAATCCATTGCACCTGTAGAACAAAATCCACTGCATCCCTGTGCGTGCCTGAGAGAAGAGAGGCTGGCTGTAGCTTTAGCCAGAGGGGGACTGGGCAGAGCAGTTTCCTCGGCACATTTTGTCTAGACCTGTGTATGTATAAAAAATAAACCAGCACTCACTTTTGTATTTAAATATTAAAAGAACTAGCACTGAAAAAAATCCAATGATGTTTAATTTTAAATTATTTCCAAATATTAGTCTATTTGTACATTTTGCAGCATCTAGTCATAGCCTATTTCAGTAAATGTTTAGAAGTAAAATAAAATCTCATTCTACAAATGATATCATCTGTTGACCAAACTGCAGCAAATCATTTTCCTGACAAAAGACCTCCACAGTGCTGTTTCACATGAGTCCTTTTTGATTCTGTGACGAAAAGTCAAAGGTGCCATAAAGAATTATGAGCTTTAAAGGATTGTCCTTTATGTAAACTTTATGTCAATTTAATTTTATGAGACAAGCGTGGGTTTGGAAAGGAGATAAGTATGAATAAAAGTTTCAAACTCAATGATATTTAAACACTTATTGAGACTAAAATTTAAATGTCAATTAACTTCATGACATACAGAAGAATTCGTTTGCATCCTTTCATTACTTATCCTTTATTTCATCTGGATGTTTGCAGATACTGTTTTCTTAAAGCAGATTACGCATGATTCCAACTGCCTGAGAGACCCGTCTCATTGCATTTGTATATATCTCACCAAAGGCAATTTTAGAAATGTGCATCATGTCAAGACACAGGAGACAAATATTGTGTTTTCTATGTGAGTTAGGAAACTAAAGTCAGTTCAGTTTATTCTCTCTGACTCTTAGTTTCTAACTTCTTATCAGTATTTACTCCATTGATTATTGAAATTAGGAAAATAATATGTTTATCAGTAATTACTCCATAGGAGTATTGTATGGAAACACATTAAGTTTTATCTATTTGAAATTATATAAAATATGCTCACAGCCAACCATAGACCTGAGTACAGGGTTCCCAATGGAGGACTTAGGGTTAGGACTGAAGGAGCTGGAAGGGTTTGCAACCCCATAGGAAGAAAAACAATACCAACCAACCAGATCCCCCAGAGTTCCCAGGGACTAAACCATCAACCAAAGAGTACATGGAGAGACCCATGGCTCCAGCTGCGTATGTAGCAGAGGATGGGCCTTGTTGGGCTATAGGAGGAGAGGCCCTTGGTCCTGTGAAGGTTTGATGCCACAGTGTAGTGGAATGCCAGGGCAGGGAGGCAGGAGTGGATGGGTAGGAGGATGAGCACCCTCATAGAAGCAGGGAGAGGGGAAATGGGATAAGGGGTTTCCAGAGGGGAAACATTTGAAATGTAAATAAATAAAATATCCAATTTTAAAAGGAAAATGAAAAAACTTTTAAATAAATAAAGGAAGAAAGAGAAAGAAAGAAAGAAAGAAAGAAAGGAAGAAAGAAAAAAAGAAAGGATGAGAGTAATTGTTCCAAAAAGGACACTCTAGTTTAAATTTGGATTCTTGCTTTTGACACTTTTTTCCTTTAAAAATTGATTATTTTCCCATACAATGTATCTTGATTATAGTTTCCCCTCCATATATTCCTCCTAGTTCCTTCCCCCCTCCCTTACCCTCTGGATCCACTGTCTTTCTGTCTCTAATTAGAAAAGAGCAGGCTTCAACCAAACAATACATATTATCATATGATTAAGCAAAAACTTTCATATCAAAGTTTGCTGTGACAATCTAATAGAAGGAACAGATTCCCAAAGAACAGCCACAAAAATCAGACCTACTCATTTCTACACTCAGGAGTCCCATAAAAACACTATGCAGAAGACCTGATATAGATCCATGCAGGCCCTGTGCTTCTTGTTTCGATCTGTGAGCTCATATGCACATTGCTTAGTTCATTCAAAAGGCCTCGGTCTCTTGATGTCCTCTTTGTCTCTTAATATCTTTTTGCTTCCTCTTCCAATGGATTCCTTGAACTCAGGATGGGTGTGGAGGGTTGATGGAGACCTTCAATCTACACACACACACACACACACACACACACACACACACACACACACACACACACATGAGAGAGAGACAGAGAGAGAGAGAGAGAGAGAGAGAGAGAGAGAGAGAGAGAGAGAGAGAGAGAGGGCTGTGAGTCTCTGCACTCAGTCCCAACTGCTGCCAGGAGAAATGCCAGGAGACATGTGCATAGTATCTAACTGATATGGGTATAGTAGAATATCATTAGGAATCATTTTATTGTTGTTTTTCATTTTTCAGTTGTGTTTGGTTTTACAGTAGGGCTATCTGGTCTCTCATTCTTGGTTACCCCAGCAGTGTCAGTTATGGGTTTCTTCTCATGAGTAGCCCTTATGTCTAATCAGACATTGGTTGTCTACCCTGTAAGTTATGTGTCACCATTGCCATAGCATATTTTGCAGGCAGGACAGATAGTAGATCAAAGGTGTTGTGGCTGTGTTGGTGTCCAGGATTTTGGTAGCCTTTTGGTAGTTTGTGGAGTACCTTCTCATACTACACTCCATGGAGCACACCCAAAGGATGCTCCATCTTACAAGAAGGCAATTGCTCAACCATGTTCATAACAACTTTATTCATAAGAACCAGAAATTAGAAATAACTTTGAGTCTCTCAATAGAAGAATAGATAAACAAAATGTGATACCTTTATACAGGGAATTATTACTTAACTGTTAAAAATGACATCATAAAATTTGTGGGCAAATATATAGAATTAGAAAAAAAATCCCGAGTGAGTTAACATAGAGCCAGAAAGACCAATACAATATGTACTCACGTATACATGGATATTAGTCATTAAGTAAATGATAACCAAGCTATAATCCATAGGCCCAGAAAGATTAGGAAAGAGGAAAGGTCTAGGTAGTAAGCATGGATAACCCTGGGAAAGGGGAAATGGAATATATTTTAAGGGTAAACCAAGGAGCAGGTGGGTTGAAAGAGGAGAGTATGGGGAGAGACAGTGGAATTGAGGAGCAATTCGGGGGTTGTATGAAAACATAGTGCAGTGGAAACTTCCAAGAATTTGTGAAGGTAATCTTAATGAGCATCCTATTCATGGAGTCTCGATTGGCCAATCCTTGAAGCCTTGCAAGGCTTTCAGTGTTGGATCTGAGTTGCGTTCTATTGAGTTGTTGGCTAAGAGGGTCCCGTGAATTCATTTTAATAGCCATTAGTATTAATGCAGGGTGGATAAAATGAGAGCTGTGTCTTTATGTGTTAGAACTAATTTTGTGCTAATCTTAATGACATAAGCAAATTGGCCTGACTTGCCTGTGGTCCCTCAGAGAATTGACTGTGGAAGAGTTGGACAGTAATTGTCATGCAGGACTGAATTTATCGTAAAAAGCAGGACAGCGTGATGCATGGCAGTACAACCTTTAGAGTTAGAGTTCTTATGTGGTATAGTAGCTCTTCTGTTTATTATCTCTCTTGTTGGCAAATGTTAATTATTTAACCTTGACATTCTTATTTATTAACTGAAACGGTGCTTCCTGTGCAGTAGCTACGCTGATCCATGCGTGCATCTTTGTACTAATTGTTCACAATTTCTGGATGCTCTTCACTGGTATCCACATAATTCTCTTCCTTTTAAGTCTCCAGAATTTCTCAAAGTGGATTACATTAAGCGCAGTATTCCTGTCATCCAAGATAGTTACCAAGTGTTCAGTATGTGCCAGCTATTATTCTGAGCTGAGGGGAATAGAGAAGTGAATAGAATAGGCAAACCTGTGTTCTCTTAGAACTTATATAATGGAGCGAAGATATAGACTTTCAGTGAGTACAAAAGGAACAAACAGAATCTTAACTATAAGAACTTCTGTCCTTGAAAAGGAAGTGAAGTGAAATGTCGAATAATGAATGAGTCGAAAGAAGCAGAAACTATTTTCGACAGGGTAGACAAAGAAAGAGACTTTGAGTAAGTTCTGCAGACTTGAAAGGGAAAGATGTGTGTGGATAATGGTGAAGGGTATCTCAGAGAAAGTGAACAATTGCTACCGATGCATATGCATGGATGAGTTTACTGTTGCAAAAAACCAGCACACAGTAGGGATTGATGTTTCTGCTTTCTTCCTCCTACCCCTCCTCCTCTTCCCCTTCCTCCTTCCTCCTCCTTCTTTCTTTTCCATTTCTCTTCTTCCTATTCGTCTCCCTCCTCTTCCCCCTCTTTCTCATCTTCCTCTTCTCATCCCTTTTCTGGGAATCTGACATTTAAGGATCAAAAAAAAAAAATCAGTGAGATCAGCAATTCAATTAGCTGATTACTGTTCTACTATCAATTTGTACTTCCAAGTTGGAATGGAAATTTTCTTTGACATTAGTGAATAGACTTTTCAAGGTTTATAGGTCTGTTCTTGAGAGAAAGATACCACATATTTTACCCTTCTCTGCTATTGTGCATTCAAAATTAGTAACAGATTAGAAGCCTAGGACTATAATCCTCATATTCATTATAATGCTCCTTCCTGCACATACCCATTTTTGAATCCTAATGATTTGATTCTTAAAATAACTTATGTTTTGTGACAAATTGGTTTGACATTAAATAAAAAAAAGTCTTAGAATTTGGATTTCTGTAAACACAGCAAGTAAGCCAGAACAACAACTTCTAGGAAAAGCTGTGCTCTCTGTGGCCCTTTAAGCATAAATTATTCTCTTGCCACTTTCTCAGGTTCCATTATTAGAAAAACTAGAGTTGTTCGTCAGTCTTTCCTCTTTAAATTCCAAATAGCCTAACTCCTATTTACTCTGTTTTCTTTATCTGTACTTCATTAATTTTCTTACAAGGGTTTGTTTGTGTTCTGTGAATTTCTGCAATAAAATCTGCTTTTTATATTGACCTTCCTATCTTGCAATCTTTACATATTGTCAATCCCCTTTAAGGAACCCTCCACAATAGTCCAAGTATGTATTTAATTCACAATGTGACAAAAGTTTCAAAGTTTCTTATCGCCTATTTTTTGTTAGTCAATATGTTGTGCTTACCACTTAAATAAAATATTTCCTCAGAAATCATTGGATTATAGAATCCGGAGACCCAAGTTTTTCTGAACTCACATTTTAATAAAATCTCTAGTTAGCCCTTTGTTTCTAGTTGATGTTAAATGTGAAAACTTAGAAGACCACGCTATAAAGTTATCATTGCTTGGACAGGCAGAAGTAAGCCACTATATTCTAACCCTTGTGGAACCTTCCTATCTCAGATCATCTTCCAGTCTTTAACCAACTACAGCCAAGGCTCTCCTAAGGTGCCTGACTTCCTCCTCCTCCTTCCCCTCCTCCTCCCCCTCCCCCTCCCCCTCCCCCTCCCCCTCCCCCCCCCTCCCCCCCCCCCCCCCCCCCCCTCCCCCCCCCCCTCCGCCCCCTCCCCCTCCCCCTTCCCCTCCTCTGTCTCCTCTTCTGCCTCCTCTTCCTCCTTCTCCTCTTCCTTCTTTTTTTTTTTTTAAAAAAATTAGCTGTTTCACTGCATACTTGGAATGCCTTCTTAACACCATAGCCAGACACTTGCTTAATATAACCTTTCTTAACTTTTAAGAGTCACTCACATGCAGGTTTTGTAAATAATCTTGGTGATATGTTACCTGCTGAGCTAGACATGCTTCATGTTTTCAGACCGTTGTAACTTATGTATTTTTGTTAATTGTTTATATCTCATTCTTCAGTTCATTTTTATATGTGTATATCTCACTTTAGAGTATGATCTTTGTGAAGAGAGGGAAAGTTCCTTTCTAAAGTCACATTCTAAGCCAACCACTAGCTTGGTTCTGGGAGCCATGCTAGTTGAGTTGGCTCACTCTGTACAGTATTAATATGTATTTCAATGGTGAGTAAGTGAATCCATTGTTGAATGAAATGTTCTCTTTTATCTCCACAAGCACCAGTACTTGAGTATATAATGTACATTTATACATCCCAACAAGTGTGTGTGTATTATATGTAATACATATTTTACAATAAATACATGGAAAAGAACTATTATCACCTTGATAGGTAGCTATTTTGGCTAAAAGATAAGCAACAGATATGCATGGATTAGTGTAGCTACTATCATTGCAAAAAAACCAGCACATAGTAAGAACCAGTGTTTCTGTTCTCTTCCTCCCGCTCCTCCTCAAACTTAAGTAAACTTACCTGTGATCCTGTGGAAGGCTGGAAATAATGTGGGAACTGCCATTTCAGTTTGAGAGGAATGGGCCAAAGAGGTAAATGTCCTCAAAGATACTATAAAACCTGACAATTGGGTCTCATTTTTGATAAACCTTCTTATTATGATCATAATTCAAACTTCTTTCATTCAAGTGTAAAAATAGCTAGACATCAACTGCATGCTTTTATTTAACAAACCTGAAGCAGCTAAAGCAGGCTTTGAGGAAAGATTGCCAACACATATCCATCTAATTACACAGCGATTTAATAGAACATGAAGCTTGGCCTCCTTTTAGACGAAAACAATTTGACTTTGTAACGTAAATAAAATATGTTTACCCTAAATAGGTTGTGGAGTTATAGCATTTTCATTAAATAGTATATTTTCTCTATTAAAACATTAGAAGTGGCCAAAAGCTATTGGATGTGAAATTGACACATGACTTCATTGTGCCTCGGTACTGTGCTCATCCTCATAGACCTGAGCATTAGGGAATTGTCTAAATTGCAGTAAACATGTTATTTTTAAGGCAGGTGTACACAGTTTGTAATTATGAAGGTCCCTAGGAAATTACTGAGAAATTCTGTTACTTTTTCTTGATTTGCGTCTCAGAGAACAAAGTGTATCGGTTCCACTGAATGCTTTTATTCTATGTTACCACCAAAAGGAACCAAACCCACCATAACCATTATCGTTCGAGGCTCGAGCAGCTCTGCATAGGTGACACAAGCATCCTACACAAGGGACCCCAGACACCTGTTATGTTATCCTGTGGTTATGCTGTATGTAGTTCCAAATGTTTTATTGGTCATATGCAGATGTCCCTGAGAAAAATGACACAGAGCCATCAAATAGTTTTACAGGAAGAGAAGTAGTCAGTGGAGAATCTCTTTGAAGACCACTTAATTAGACTGAAAAAAGAATATTCAAAAGTCACTTTCAAGATATAAATCATATTACTTATCTCCACTGGCAGCTATTTTTGGTTTTATGAAAACACAAAAAAATTCATATTTTTTTAGCTGACCTCTACCGTATTTCATGCTATTACAAACAAAACTGGAAAGGAGTTTAAATATTTTAAAAATACTTTCCATTTTTTAAAGATTTA
Source organism: Rattus rattus (assembly GCF_011064425.1). Classification (NCBI taxonomy): domain Eukaryota; kingdom Metazoa; phylum Chordata; class Mammalia; order Rodentia; family Muridae; genus Rattus; species Rattus rattus. The sequence goes on along the minus strand of NC_046155.1, from coordinate 110,264,436 downwards.
TTTATTTTATGTACGTGAGTATACTGTAGATGCCTTTAGACACACTAGAAGAGGGTATCGGATCCCATTACAGATGGTTGTGAGACACCATGTGGTTGCTGGGATTTGAACTCAGGACCTCTGGACAAAGTCAGTTTTAACTGCTGACCCATCTCTCCAGCCCCAATTATTAAGATTATAAGGTAATTACAGCCATTTCTCTCTTCTCTTACCTCCTTCTAAATCTTCCCCTATAGCCATCCTCATGCTTCTTAAATTCCCAGTCATCTTTTTTACTGTTATTGCATGCATATATGGATATATGTATATAGATGTATATGTGTAAATAAAATATGCTCATGGTTTTAAAAACTTGAAACTCATTTCTTAAATAAGCTATGAGTAAAAAATGTTCAATTTTACCCAAATAAATTCCCCATCCTTGTTTTTGTTAAGAATCTCCTGGTGTTACAAGCCATGCTAATTTTTGCTATTTTTTTAAACTAAAGCTGCCCTGAATTAATACACATGCAGTTAACTTTACCGTTGTGAGGTGCCATTTAAATCTAGTGTGGGTCTAGTTCCTGGACCTTCCTGCCTTATGCCTTGATATTTTCTATGCTATCTCATCCACAAAAGCCTTCATCAACTAAAAACTTCCATAAATCCATAATTACAGTTGTCAGAAGACTGCATATATTCATTGACTACACATTTTTTGCTTGTTTCATATAATGTAAGTATCTGAGTATTCTTGGAATACATTTAAGCTGATGGCATTTGTTGTATAGTTTTTATACAGTACCATCTATATATATGGTACATATATACATGTTTTGAGATCCAAGAAGATGAAAGAAACAAATTTATATGAATTGAATTTTAATAAGTTGTAATTATGTCTTTTTAAATGCTCAATTTTTGAAATCCTTTATTCTTTGGAAATATGCTATAGGTCTCCTTCCTATGTAGTTATTGTAACTTTTAAAAATTAGAAAGTATACATTTCAGAAAGAATCAAGTCTGCTAAATATTTTCAGCATGCGTGTATGTTTGTGTGTGTGTGAGTCTGTGTGTGTGTGTGTGTGTGTGTGTGTGCGTGTATGTGATAACTGTAAGAACAACATAAATTGCTTTCACCTAGTTTCTGAATGATACTATTTACTTTTGTGGTTATTTACTAGCCACAAAGGTTTCTTTACGGGCAGTTTTTAAATATATTTGGGAAAAAGAATATAGTTAGAGAGTTCTAGAAGTTACCTCTGTTTCCACATCACTTTGTAGTTCAGGATTTCTAAGATGAGAACTTCCAATGAAGAATACTCACTGATTGTAGCACAGACCATGTACAATATTTTTTTTTCCATTTCAAGAAGAAAAGATCAATTTTAGCCCATTTTGGGTCATCTTCATCATGGAATACAGTGCCAAAATTCAAATATTAATTACATTTAATGCATTTTTCTGAGACTATGTTTTAAAATCTTGGACTCCAAAGCTTAAATTATGGTATATAAATGTACATTGTATATAATGTATAATTTTGGAGATTTAGAGATAAAGGAATATTGACACATGTCTCTACAGAACATTAAAAATACATTGTATTTCTTAAAAGTATTAACAGACTAGTGATCTCAAGTTCAGGATCCCAACAGTAGAGGTGATTTAGATTCCCAAATCTAGTCATCTTAAAACTGGCCCGGTCTCCCGGTTTTTCTGTGTGTTTTCTTTTTTATCAATGAAAGCTTCCATATGACACCAAGAGCAGAAGTTCTTGGTATTTGCTAAGCAGTTTCTCACATTTACTCTCATTTAATTTTCATGGTAATCTTGTGAGGTAAATATTATTATTTTATACTCAGAGGTGAGAATGTAAGCTCTGAAGAGCTTAGTAGCACAGGAGAAGGAGCTTTGCTGGGAAGCATTGTGTAAGTTAAGTATTTATCTTACTACTTTACAATATGCATAGCATCCTTATAGCAATCTTTTAAACTGGGATGGGGTTTGCTCCTTTATAAAAGAGAAGCTCAAATTCATAGAGGCTAAAACATAAAATAGCCCAAAGGAAGAACTAATTAATACTCTGGCATTGTAACCTAGATGCAGAGGGATCTTCATGATACTAAGCGCTTTCACTGACAAGCTGTCAGGATTGGTGTGATGATGGAGTGAGCTAATTATGTGCTTAGAGTGCTTGATAGTTAACTGGTACCCACTGGGGGAACATGCCATATCACGTCATAGTAATGGCTTCTATTTATTATCTTTGAATAAGTCCAGTCTGAGACTTCAGAGCCTACTTTTTTTTTTTTATTAATTTGTTTAGCAAAGTCTTTAAAATGGTTTGCTTTAATTTTTGAGCTTATAATCACAGCATTTATCTCGTCCTTTTCTCCTCACAAGCTCTCTCTCCCATAGGCCTCTCTATGTTCTCCTTTAAATTCATGGTCTTGTTTCTCGTTAATTATTATTACATGCATATATGTATATATTCCTCTGTAAATAAATACTAACTGTTCTCTCCGTATGGTGTTACTTGTATATATGTTTTTAAGGCTGACCATTTGACCCTGGAAAACCAACTGGAGTACTATTTCCTGGCAAACACTATCTCATCCACTATCAGCTTTCCATGTTGCCTATAGGTCTTTGTGTAAGGTTGAAGCCCCATAGGCTTTTGTCTGTCCACTTTTGTATGGCCATTGGTGTCCTCCTTCTTCAGATAATGGTTTGGCTTTTGTGCTGGTGAGACTTTATGGATGTAGCTTCTGACACAATCTCACAGCAAGTTACCTGATCCTCTGTCTCTTACAATCTTCCTGTCACCTCTTCTGGAATGTTCTCTGAGACACTTCTGTAGATATGTCCATTGAGACTGGGTTCCACAACTCTTCATTTTGGTTGGTTATGGTTTTTATGGAGGGTGCTTTTCTAGGAGCCAAAAAGCACAAAACAAGAACTCCCATACCAAACATTAGAAGCTATCTTTTGAGTTTCTGGCCAGGGACAGCCAAGCAATATCCAAAGCATATAGATTATTGCTGTTACTTTTGGTTGATCTCTAGAGGTGAGAGTTAAAGTCTTTATTGTGGAAGACACCATCCACTTCAGAAACACTAGGACCTCTTAACTAAAAATGGCATGAATGTCTCCTCCCTGAGTAGGACTAGCTTTCATGGTAACAGGAAGTAGTTAACTAACAGCTCTAAGCAGCTCTCATGCCCTGTGTACCATGCCAATGACCTGCATCACACAGTATCCCCAGTGGTACACCTATATTGACAATAACAGCAGCTTTCTAATTGGAATTAAGACATAATTCCATAATTTCCATAAGCAAGAGAGAAACCATGCCAGGTACTGGAAGCCTTGCTAACTTCTCAGTCCTAGTGAAGTCATGGTTATTGGAAGAGAATCTGCAACCACTAATTTACCACTAATTTACTAAACCAGTACAAGATCTAATAACAATCTTAAATATTTACGCTTAAACCCACAGTTAAGTACAGTCTTCACCCCTCATCAAGAAAAAATTCTCTTAAAACATGAGTTCAATGTAGCATTTTCAGTCTTTATATGTGTTAATTCGTCACAAACAGTACCTCTGCCAGCCCGGGCAACTGTCTCCCTGTGGTATCATGGGAAGTTTGGGGAGACTCAGTTCCACCATCACTGCCCACTGCGTGCTTCTTGTTCTCAGCATCCTATGGAGAAGGGCCAAACACATGCTTAGGGCTTAATAATTGTTTCCTTAGAAACAAGCTAAGCCAATCTCTTTAAAATATCTTTCAAAATGCAAGAAAATGAAACAAAACAAAATGCAGTAAGACCAGAAAAGGATATTGTCCCATACTTAGAAATGTGTATTTGTGACCAAAATAAAAAGGAAAAAAATAATATTAGTCAAGCTTATTCTTTAAATCCCTAGATAAAGCAACAGACTAGATAGACTCAAAGAATATTATAATTCGACCCACGTTACTTCAGGCTCCACATTGTTTGCTTGTAATGCTTAAGCATCAGTGGTCCCTACCTTGCTCTGTAACTGAAAACTTGAGCAGGCATGTGATTTAATAATAACTTGAGAAGAACAAAATCCTGCAATCATGTAAAATCACAAATGTACTCTACTTAGTTATTAAAACTGATAGGCATGGGGTGCATGCCTTTAACCCTAGCACCCAGGGAGCAGAGACAAGTACATCTCTAAGTTGAAGACCAACCTGATCGATAGAGCAAGTTCTGGGTCAGCAACATTGATAAAGCCCGTCTCAAAAAACGTTGAAATTCCAAATACTCTCCAGATGAAATATTCCCACTGTGGAATCTTCAGGTTAGACATTGGTGTTGGGAAAGGGGTTTCTAAGTTCGCTTCTCTCCTCACTACTGTTTACCAGGTGGTTGGCCTGGAATGCTTTCTACTCTCTGAGCTTCACACATGATGATGTTGACACTAGCAGCTTCAGTGGTGTAAGAAATAAATGCTTTAGCGGATTTGCTTTACTGAGGCATCTGACTCCAGATGTTTTGTCCAAGTGTGTTTTCTTCAGAAACATTCTGCTTCTGCACTTCTTTGACTAGACCTACAATATGATTGATGCATTTCATTTAGCTGGCTATTTTGTGACAATCTGTCTATAAGGTATTATTTTAGCCTCTATAATGGAATCGCTTGTCTGCCTTAGTGAACAGTGAGCTCGTGGGGTGCCTTCTAACTCAATACCAATTCGCCTTCATACTTCATTGGTCAAACTTCTAGGGTGAGTCAGATCCACAGTCCTAACCTAAATCTAAGGTGGTTGTACTTAGTTGCCCTTTGAGGACCATCAGTTGCCATTTCACTAGAAGAGAAAACTCAGCTTCTACCCTAAGAAATGTATGTCTCCCTTTGCTGAATTTCTAACCTTTCTTATACATGCTCATCATAAAACAGGCGATTCTTTGTCATATCCCTGAAAATTGTGTGTGTTGTTTAGTGTCTCTGTAGGAATCTCATTTCAGTCTTATCTTAGGCTTGTAGGATGGATTTCTGATGTGTTCCATCCTGAGTATATACTTAAAATTATAAATATTATAATATATAGTATATTCTGTTTATACTACATTTAATACAATATATTATATTAATATATGGAGTTAATATATAACTATTGTTATTTTGATCCTGGTAACATGATTTTCTCTTTATAACATCTTTCTTTGAAGTTACCTGTGGTTATGGAAAATAAATTACTTTGGATAAAAATATTTTCAAAGTTTTCTCTATATATTTCTTTCATAAATAACACATTTTTATGAGTATCTATAAATTTCTAAAACCCACTGTATATTTATATGTTAGCACATAGTTATGCTGATATTTAAATCTATCAAAGCAGTATTTTCAAGCAGTCTGAGAAGAGTTTGTAACTGTGAAGGATTTGGACAGTGACAATATCCATATATAAATATACATTGACTTCTCAGTGTCTTATCCTCATAATTAATGGAAAAATTGTTCGATAGACACATATTTGGTGCATTTTGGGGTTTAAAATGTGCAGATTGACTTTTACAACATATGTCTATCTTTTCAGAGAAAAAGTCTATCAGCTTTTGATACATTAGCAAGAATTCTGGACTAAGAAATGGTAGAAAGTTATATGATAAATGTTTAAATCAGAAAAGTTCAATCAAGGAGCAAGAAACTGAGAGACTTTAACCTATATCAACCCATTGTATTATAAAAGACCAAAACCTACTGATAGTTTTTTTTCCTAAAAACATATTATTCAAAGTCAGTATGTGATCCTGGATCTCAATCTACAGCTTTAAACCTGTAGGTGGATGAATGGAAAGGGAGGGGCAAATTCATTTGCAGGGGAATTTGTTATTAATTTTGACCTCAATCCTTTGTTTGTGAGCTGGTCACTGCTATATACTTCATAAAGAAATATAATAAGTATATAAAAGACAAGCTAGCATAGCCTTTTCTCTAAGGTCTGAGAACTATATCAGAGGAAGGGTTCAGATTTGAGAGTTGGTAGAAGACTAGGAGGCAGAAGTATCTTCGGACACAGCAGGGCAATTGTATACATACAGTCAGGAATTTTGACAGCGTGTACAACACCTGTGCAAGCTTTAGTCAGACAACATTGCCAAGGGAAAGATATGGACAAAGTCCCTTTCCTTGTTCTACAAGATTGCCTCTGGAAGAAGGAGAGATAGCTTTCAATATAGGTGATAGGCTAACCATATTCCAGTGGATGGTCATATAAGCTGTGTATTTTGGCAACAACAGTTGGACTTGATAGGTTTAAAAAGCAAACTACAAGTCCCTCCCTCCCCACCACTCAAAATCAAGGACACCATTAAGTTGGGTGGGTAGGGAGATAAAGAAGGATCTGGAAGGACTTAGATGAGAGAACAGTAAATATGATAAAAATTTGTTGTATTTGATTAATTTTCAAAGACTCAATAAAACATCTTTAAAAAAAAATCCAAGTACAGATCATCTGGCTTGTACAGCAGTTGCTTCAACCCCTGAATCAATCAATGTCCCCCCTTTCTCCAGATCACAAATGCTGCCCCACTGCTGCTCCTCCCCCGCACCCACCCCACAGAGTCCCTCCCTCCATTCTATCCCTTCTCCTCTGAGAGGGTAGCCCCCCTTTGAGTGTTCCCCCACCCTGGCATATCAAATCTCTGCAGGATTAGGCGCATCCTCTCCCACTGAGGGCAGACAAAGCAGCCCTGCTGTGGGAAGGATACCACAGTCAGGCTAGAGCTTTAGGGAGAGCCTCTTGCCCTCCAGTTCTTGTGGAAACCCACGTGGAGACTGAGCTTCTTGCTAGCTCAATAAATAGCATTTAAGCAATTCTCTTATTTCAAAACTTTAAACACACACACACACACACACATTATTTATTTTTCTAACATAAATCAAAATAGGAATTTTTTTAGTGTCTATCCTTGTATGTTATGGCTATCTGAAGTGAGTCAATATTCATCATTGATAATGTTACTGCTAATTAGTCATGGTAATAACCCTGTTTTACCCACTTGACTACCAAGAACAACTAATGACAGCAGGCACATGTCCAGGCTTAGCATAAAATTGTGGTCATCTGAAAACTGAACAATGTGCCTTGTGGGCCATGCTAGCTCTGCACATTATGTTTTGATTTAAGCAAGAAAACTGAACATAACTGAACATAGAGATTGATGATATGAATTCATTTTTACCGTGACTTTATCCAAAATCATTCATACAGAATTTCAGAGCTTACTGCCGCCTTGAAAGTAAATCACCTCAATAAAGATGGCTTGGAAATATTTTAAAATTCACTGAAACATACACGCTCAAATATTTGCACTAGAAGAGCATAGAAATCGGTAAGGCAGCTTTTCATTCAGCTAAATCAGAAATGTTAGGGTGGTTGATAAGATCAAATCAGGGTGTATGATAGCATCCCATCAGCCTAATGGAGCAGAGAGCAAGTAAAAACAACAGAAGCAGCTTCCTGTAGAAGGAATGTACATGGGCAGCGGCCAGCCGGATTCTTAGTATGGATGGGTTGTGTTCTCTCCTGGTAGAGGGAGACTTTGCTAACTTGATTAGCTTCTTTCAAACTCTGATGTCTGCCCTGTGTAATCACATTATAACGTCTAGTGATATAAATTTTATTCGTTGTGGCTACTAATAATTATCTAAAAGGTCCACACTAACCCGTGAAAACTAAGTGGCTTAACAAATATCTGTGGTTTTTACAACAGTTATTAACATTATGGAATGCCTTTATTCTCACATCAAGTATATGATGAGAGAAATGCAAGGTGTCTTATTAGAACCCCACTCCTCTTAGGACTAAGCATTATTGCAGACTGAAATAGTACTGTCAGTTAAAGGACCACTTGATTCCTTCCGAAAAGGGCAATTAGAACTTCAGTTTACAGGATGAAAGTATGAAAATGTTAATTAGAGATAAATTACTTAAACGGGAAGAAGCGTCTTAGAAATGGTTTTAAATGTCAGGCTGCTGGTTCTTCAAGCAAATTGTTTCATTTTGCTGAAGGTCTGCCTCTAATGAGGCAAGAAAGGCCTCTATAATCTAAACAATTCACCTCTAAGTTCTTGAGTTCTACAAAACACCCTGGAGTGTATCCCACTACTCCTTCATTTCAGGAGTGAGTTACCGGTGAGTTTTTCTCTGCATCCACTCCAAAGATAGGAGGGCACAGAGCCTGTTGATGCTGATGTGAAAGGAGCAGAGTAGTTGTGGTTCCTGTTGGGGTCTAGAAGGGCTAAGTAAGCATGGTGCCAAATTCCTAGTCCTCAAAGTAATGAAGCAAGACACAGGATATTTCCCTATAAAAACAGAAATATATATGTTCCTTTCTGTAAGACTGTACCAAAAATCAGCCTCAGAAGTTTCTTCAATACTTCTAAGCATGGTAATCAGCTTGATGATTATAAATGTGCCACCTAATATTTGTTGCCTTATATAATGTATAAAATAATCCAATTTTATTTACTTCTAGCAAAACCAAGGCAAATGCCCAGCCCAGAACTGTTCAGTGGAAGCCCCTGCCTGGATGCCTGTCCACCACTGTTCTGTAAGTTACTTTAAGACTGATTACAATAAAAGACAGATGTTGCTTTATTCTAACACCGGCTTTCTGGAATGAGCTAAAATACGGTCTAAAATTCTAGCATGGAGAAAACATTTCGATAAGAAGGAAACGTCTTTCCAGACAGGAGTGTATTATCAAGTCACTGTGATCTATTTATTTAGAGTCAGGAAGACTTGCAAAGTACTTCTCTGAGGGAGGTATTGATGGGTTAGACTTGCATGGCCATGGAAACGAATGTCTTTGCACATGTGTCTTTTCACATGGCTGCGTCCTCAGCACTGTTTGATCTTGAGCTGCACTGGAGGAGGAGCTTTTACTTCATCATTGTTTTGTTGTCTGCTTAATCGTGATGAGTAAATGGACTCGCATTTTCCAAGCCTTCCTGGGGTAATAATAGACCCTGCGTTTATGTGGACCCTTCTATCCGAGAATTATTTGAGTGCCTTGGAAATAAGCAGGTACTATGTTATTATCCTCGGGTTGCAGACGGAAGGCTTACCCACACAGGGGGTAAGAATAGCACATCCTAGAGCTGGCAAGAGATGCCAGATACCCTACCCCTCTTTTCGTGTGCTTGCTCTATTACCCAGTGCAGCGAAGTAAATGAAAGAAAGAGACTGATTTGAATGATTCTCTTACCCGTTCATTGCCTGATAGGGATGACAATGCCGCCTCTGGGAATTATCTTTGCTATAGCTGACACTTTGCCGGCGTGAAATAATGTGTGCGACGTGGACAAGAAATCAGAAAGCTACTTTGGGGCATTTCTCTCACTTGGCCTTCTCTGTAGGAGATCTAGAAGTGATATAAGGAGTCAACTAAATACATGCCTCTATTGTTGAAGTACAAGCTCTTCAGAGGGGTCTCTTGGCTGCCATGACAGGCCTTACGTGGTGATGTAAAGACAGTAGACTTGGGGGAGGCTACTTTTCCTTCAGATCATGTAAAGGACTGTTTTCTTTTTTGTCTTTGTTAGTCTGAGGAAGGAAGGGAAGATGGGATCACCTTTAGTCAAGGAGATGATAAAGCTAAATTTTGGAGGGATTCCTGCTGTGCAGAAGCAGTCTAGACTTGCCAGAGGCTTAAAAAAGTAAAACTGTGGCATTTTTGTGAGCAGATGGCAGGAGGGGAGTGTGTGCGTAGGGACTCTGCTGCTGCCAGTAAGAAGATGTGTGTTAATAGTTTTAGTTCTTCATCAGTCACTCCTTTTATTGTGTCCTAAATGACATCATCTTACAACTACCGATTCATATGTCTGTTTGTTCAAGGAGATGACACACTTTGCAGCGTCCTAATGTCAAGTTCCTAAGTAAGACTTTTTTTTATAGGAGGGTTCTGATGAGTGATGCTCAGATCTGGATCTTTAGTATGCTGGCGGTTGTTATCTTTAATAAATGCTATATCTGAATGTGGATTTTGGAAAGCTGTTTTTTTTCACTCAAATATTTCTTTATGAAGAGGAATAATCCTGCTATCTGGCCATTTTGGGTTGAGTTTTCATTCTGGAATCAAAATAACTTAAGATGACTTCTCTACTGGGCTATTGGTGTTTTGTACTTGAATTGGTATCGAAATCAGCAGTATTTCACATAAGATGTGTCCATTTCCTCTCACAGACTTCCTCACACAAAATATGTGCTTTGAGAAATTTATCTTTACACTAGAAAAAATTAGTAATCCCGTCAAATTATACAAATTAATGGTGATATACTAAATAGTGTCCATTTTCTTATAATCTTTAATAAAGTAGTGTCCCTTCTTTATCAGATACACCCATGTGTACCACCAATAAGATTATTTTGATCTAAATTCCAAAGTAAAGGAACCCTGACAACATGTTGTTAGAATATGGTCTGTGGGGCTACTGAAAATAGTTTTCTCTTCTTCATTTGTACTCTTAGGAGCCAGATGATTCCAGATTAGGTCTTTCTATTGTAGAATCTTAAGAAATAAGTAGATGCTATATTTTAAGACTCTTCCTGTAGATCATGAGCCAGTATTGCTGACACCAAAATCTAGTTCCTACCTGTGTCCACACAAAAGCCTTAGGAACTAAATGTGGATTCTGCTTTAGGATTGAAAGCTCCTGGCTTAAGCCTGCTCTACCTACTACTAACCCATTTCCTTGGCAGATACTAAAACCAGCAGAGATAGATTCTTGCTTTTGAGAATCTATCACTTGTCCTAAGGATACCAATACCAGCAGATACTAATACCGACAGAAATAGGTTCTTGTGTCTGAGATTATAGTACCAAGAGATAGGTGGATTCTTGCTTCTGAGAATTGACTATTTGTCCTAAGGATGTACAAGACTGGAGGGCATCGTTATTGACTCATTTGAGTGAACTCTTCAGGAAGTGCTCTGTGATTTTATTTGCTGAGACTCTTGGAACTGGACATTCTAAGTTCTTACTTATTCAGAAATCCGACTGTGAAAAGGTTCTAATGATTAATAAACAGACATAGTTCCTGTTCAAATCTTTCCCCTCAAATTATTGGTTGTATATATTTATTATGGGTTTGGTTGTTTTTTTATTTACTTTAAGTAAAAAGAAAATTGTCATGAGCAACATTTATTGAGTCTCCAATCCCATCCGCCGAAGTTAATGCTTTATATCTCAGACAGAAATTTCCAGAAGGCTAAGATTTAAAATTTTATAAATCTATTAATTTCACTGATCTGATTCTTTGCAAAAGTTAGATGTATTAAAAATCACCAAAGATGAACTTGATAATGATATATTTTATGATAGTGAAAAATATATAACTATATCATGAGCTCACACAGTTATATAACACAATCTGCAAGTAGGTAAAACAGTTTTGGCATTAATTTTCATTTTGTTATCTCTGAGGAAAAAGTGAAATTCATAACTTCATGTTTTTAAGAAGATGTCTCAACTGTCTCGAATCCTCTGAGACTGAACCAGGCTATAAATAAATTAACACATTCTTACATAATAAATGAATAGTCTCTATTATCTGGGTGCAGTTGATTCTCTTCTACATTCATTATCCATTGTCCTAGTGATTTTTGGGGTGTTCTATTCTGCAGTGATTATAATTGAATTTTATTACTTTACGTGGAATCGTGTGAGTCTGCACTTGTGTATTTGCCCCAGTTTCACTTATACTAATAGAATAATTACAGTGTTTGCTAGTGAGGAGCATGGCGGTGATTTAGCTCTTGTGCATGGGTCCATGTACGGTTACAGTGGGCACTAGAACTAAACTCTTTCTTACCCCACAGTTTAAGTGGTTGAATACCCTGTTAGTTTGTATGGTCCCAAGTACATTATCCGTCGTTATGACTCTCTGCTACTTTTAAGCAGTTGAGAAAATATCCATGTGTTCAGGGACCTAGGTGAAGACAGGTTGATATCCAAAAGATGAACTTGGCTAGAAATTAGCTCTTGGCATGAGGCAATCAATAACTTTGAACTTAGCTTATTTCAGGAAAGTTGGGTGGCCCTTTAAGGCATTTCCCTGTGCATAAACTTTAATCTACTGGGGAATGCCCTCTGTCAGACTTTGACTATTTGACTTTACTTAGAAGTTATTTAAAGGTGGCTGTAATATGCAGTTGGACAAATCAAGAATAATTAATGATACAGGACCCGACGACAAAAATTGTGACTACACGTTTCTGTTGTTTACTGGAACTTGAAAAATAATGTTAAGGGAAGAAGTTTTCAAAGATTGAAAGCTCCCTTTTAGTAGGGAGCTTCATAAAGATACTGCTGGCTGGGGATTTAGCTCAGTGGTAGAGCGCTTACCTAGGAAGCACAAGGCCCTGGGTTCGGTCCCCAGCTCCAAAAAAAAAAGAACCAAAAAAAAAAAAAAAAAACAAATAAAGATACTGCTATATATATTGTTATATATTATGCATGCTAGTTGCTGTAAATCTGTTAAATAATTTTTAAAAATCATGTAAATATTTGAAAATTAGAATACTAAGTTCTGAGTCCATGAAATTTTGGTTATTCTTTTATTTAGCACATGTTTATGACTTATAACAGATCCTTGGGTTTCTCAATAGATGACAGGAAACACTATGTGTTAATAATACATATATCTGCTACCTCATTATATAACAAAAAAGCAATAAATTTTCCTCTTCCACTGTTTTCTTTTTTTTTCCAGTGCAACTGATGTCAGTTAACTTAATGCATGGAGTGCACAAACCCAGCCTGTGGCTCTCAGAAACACATAGCCATCATAAAATCACATTGTGTCTGTTCTCTGGGCATTCTCAGAGTTCCTATGAGGACAAAACCACTGACTATCCTCTTCTGCTGGGAAATTAGAGCCATGATGGTTGTGATGAATATTGCCTTTCCAAACACTGGGCACAATTTTTATTTTTTTAGGGCACAGTTTTGATACTGTGAACAGTCTCTTTATGGAATGAAAAGGTAGGCCATTATCAGATGGTTATAGTTTTAGGAAAATTACAGAAAATTGCAGTATACAGGACCTTAAATTAGTGAGCACTGGGACTCATGTGTATCTGGCCATATGGGCAGCTGTCATAGGTTTGGAAGAGAAGCACAAGGGGAATTATCTCAGGAAAAAGTCCAGTGCTCTTTAATAAATGGGAGCTCTGTGGATAGCTCTGGTGTCAATTTTACTGTACTCATGGGCTGGTCATCAAGAAACTATGGGGAAGATAGCGTAGGTGCATAGGCAGTGTACTTTCTTTCCCAGCCATTATACTTTAGATTTCTATGTTTTCTCTCTGGGTTTAGAAGTCTACTGAGACCAGAAGTACTCACATAAAATGTCTCTGTTACACTGATCTTTAAAACATACCAGAAAAGAAGCCCAATAGCATTTACGGAGAGGGGCATTGGTCCAGGTGGGTGATGCAAAGACATCCTCAGCTAACACATATAAAAACTAGCAAGGAGAATAGGAGGCATACAAGCCTATAGGGAAGTAAGCAAATCCAGAGTTGTCAGGATCTGAAGCTAAGAGCTAGGGTGGTCAGCAATCATGAGGAAATGAAAGGCAGGCTCGCCATAGAACTAACAAAGCTCAACAAAGTTGAAGCTCCGTGTTCTGGGCTCTCTCTCTTCTGTATGCTTAATTAAATATTTTACTTCCAGTTCTCTTCTTACACAAATTGACTTATATTTAAACCTTACAATCACCTGTTTTTTTTTCAAACGTTTCTTTTTACTATCCTATAACTATTTGATAAAATACAGTAAAAATACGCATTTTAAAGATATATTTCCTGTGTTTTCAGGAGTAACTTCTCAGTATATCAGTATAGCTGTTACAGTGTTCAGGACATTTTGTGTTCTTATTATCTATAAATATTCTTTATTTTCTTCATATTACTGTAGAACATGTAGTTTACCCATTTAAAAAGCAAAATTAACTGATATTCTTCGGTTCACTCATAGAATTGTACAAGTTTCACCTCAGCGACTTTTAAAACATGTTTATGACCCTCAGCGAAACTCTACACCCTGCAGTAGGCTCTCTGTGGCCACTGTCTCTCCTCCCCAGAAATCAGGAATCTGGCCCCACCCCAGACTTGCCTATTCAAGACAATTCCTAAAGTTAGACTTGTGCAATATGCAGTCTTCTGTAACTGGTTGCTTTAACTTTAGTTTATTTTCAAGGTTCTTATATCATTATATGTGTCATTATATCCTTTAATGTCTTATATCATTATATCCTTTATAAATTGTTTGGTGGATAATAGTTTCTATCTGTTGTGTAACTATTTGGTTATAATACTTCTTTTAATCCATTTATCAGTCGACAGATATAAGAATATTCTACCTTTGAATATCATGAGTAGTAACATGAATATTCTTATGTGAGTTTTTAATGTTGTCATTTGCTTTTTGTTTTATTGGGTATTTGTACAATTATTATTCTTGGGTCATATGGTGATTTTATGTATATATTATAAAGAACTTCCAAGCTGTTTTTAAAAGCAGTTATTTTATGTTCTCAGGAACAATGTATGAGTGCTTTGTTTTCTATGCATTCTTGTCAATTCTTGTCATTGCTTGTCATTTTTGTAGATATAATAGGTCTGAAAAGATTTTTGCTTTGGAGTTGGTTTGAATTTACCTAAAATGAACAATGTTGAATATCTTTTCATACACTTAATAAATACTTTTTATTCTAGTTATAGAAATGTCTATACAAAATCCTTTTCCATCTAATTACTTTAAATTTTGAATTATGAAACTCCTCCTATGTCTGCACATCATTTAACAGTTTTATGATTTTAATATTTTCTCTTCAAGTCTCTTCATTCTTTAACCATGTATTAGCACTGTTATCTGAACTATGACTTTTGAAATTTTAACAAATCCTAGTATATTCTTCTGAATACACCGTTTTAATGGACCTGGGTGTAACTCTAGGTCACAGAGAATTCTCTGATATTTACTTCTCAGCATTTTATAGTTTTAGCTATTACATTGTTCTCTCTGATCAATTTGGAATTCATTTTGTGTATGGTATGTACAGATATTTAAGTCTTTTAGCTTTTCTTGTTGAAAAAAATCTATTCATTCCTCACTGGATTAACTCAGGACTCTTGTTGAAAATCTTTTTAAGTATACCTATCTTTTCAGACATCTTTCCATTCTATTGCGTTGATGACTATCCTTCTATTTAGTATAAGCTAAGAATCATTTGGAAGTAAGCAATATAATATTGAGGTCAACATCATAAAATATTAATGCTCACAAGTTAGTTGTTTGGTCCAAGTCCTAAAAGTAGTGAGAGAAAGGTGATTTAAATAAAATCATTTTAATTAAAAAATTATATCTTTCCTACAACATGTTATTTTGGGGTTTTTTGTTGCTTTTTTTGTGATTGGTGTGCTTACTGTGTTTTCTGCTTATTTTTTAGCATATGTATTGGAACATTATGATTCACTAATACCGTATTTCCAACCACATTTATCCATATCTTTAATAATCATAGTCATTATTTACCTAGCTAATTATATAATTCAGATTATTAGAGAAAATGCACAAAATTTCATAGTTGGTCAGCAATATAATCTGTATATTAGCAGTTATAAAAATGGAAGCTAGCAGTGAGGAAGAAATGAGATATTAAAAATCAAGTACAAGTTCTTCAACTCTTCAGTAGTAGAGATTGGTATGTTACTTCCATATACCTAAATATTCACAAATATTGATCACTAGTCAGCATAGACAAAGCTAAAATTATACATAAAGCTCTCTGAATAAGATATCAGAATTACTGTTGTATTTTCTTTTTCATAAACTTTTTTTATTAGATTTTTTTTACATTGTCAATGTTATTCCCTTTCCCAGTTTCTCATTCCCATAAACCCCTTTACGCATCCCTCCTCCCCCTTATTCTATGAGAGTGCTCCCCCACCCAACCAACCACCCCTTCCCTCCTCCCCATCCTGACAATCCCCTACACTGGGAGGTCCAGCTTTGGCAGGACCAAGAGCTTCTCCTCCCATTGGTGCCCAACAAGGCCATCCTCTGCTACATATGCAGCTGGAGCCATGGGTCTGTCCATGTGTACTCTTCGGGTGGTGGTTTAGTCCCTGGGAACTCTGGTTGGTTGGTATTGTTGTTCTTATGGGGTTACAAACCCCTTCATCTCTTCAATCCTTTCTCTAACTCCTCCAATGGGGATCCCATTCTCAATTCAATGGTTGACTACTAGCATTTACCTCTGTATTTGTCATACTCCTGGCAGAGCCTCTCAGGGGACAGCTATATCAGGCTCCTGTTAGCATGCACTTCTTGGCATCAGCAATATTGTCTAGGTTTGGTGGCTGTATGTATATGGGCTGGATTCCCAGGTGGGGCAGGCTCTGAATGGCTGTTCCTTTAATCTCTGCTCCAAACTTTGTCTTCATATCTTGTTCTAGTATTATTTTTGTTTCCTCTTTTAAGAAGACTGAAGCATTCAAACTGGTCATCCTTCTTCTTGAGCTTCATGTGATCTGTGGATTGAATCTTGGGTAATTTGAGATTCACTTATTACTCCTTCCATGTGTGTTTTTCTGTGATTGGGTTACCTCACTCAGGCTGATATTTTCTGGTCCCATCCATTTACCTATGAATTTCATGAAGTCATTGCTTTTGATAGCCGTGTAGTACTCCATTGTGTAGATGTGCCATATTTTCTGAATTCATTCCTCTGTTGAAGGGCATCTGGTTTCTTTCCAACTTTTGGCTATTATAAATAAGGCTTCTATGAACATACTGGAGCATATGTCCTTGTTATATGTTGGAGCATCTTTTGGGTATATGCCCTGGAGTGGTATAGCTGGGTCCTCAATAGCTCAATAGCTATGCCCAATTTTCTGAGGAACCACCAGACTGATTTCCAGAGTGGTTGTATCAGCTTTCAATCCTACCAACAATGGAGGAGTGTTCCTCTTTCTCCATATCCTCGCCAGCATCTACTGTCACCTGAGTTTTTGATCTTAGCCATTCTGACTGGTGTGAGGTGGAATCTCAGGGTTGTTTTGATTTGCATTTCCTTGATGACTAAGGATGTTGAACGTTTCTCTAGGTACTTCTCAGTCATTCGATATTCCTCACCTGAGAATTCTGTGTTTAGCTCTGTACCCCATTTTTATGGGGTTATTTGATTCTGTGGAGTCTAACTTCTTGAGTTCTTGGTATATATTGAATATTAACCCTATATCCGAGGTAGAGCTGTAGTGTTTTCTACGTGCAGTCACTGTTACCATTATTCAAGTTTAAGAAAATACTCTATCTAAATGTACAGTCCACTCGCAGGAAGCCTGAAGCTTGAATTTATGCTTTTAGCCAGCAGTGTTCTTGGAGCTCAGACAGATGGTATTAGAACAGGGACCTTGATGGTGTGTGCATTGTTAGCTTTGGTTGATACCATCACTTACTATTAGCAGTGTACTATTATTTTCAATTCATCCCAAACAGTCTACCATATAACCGAAAATACAAAGTTTGGAAATGGAAAGGGTTAATTTACAAACAGGATAAAGTTTTTTTCCTGATAGAATTTTTTTTTTTTTACAACTTCTATAATACTGAAAGTCTTTTCTGAATTGAGAACTATTGTTGTATTTGTGTTGGCATCTTAAGTGCCATTGAACTATCTTGGAAGAATGAATTCCACTCTCGTTGGTTGAAAGAGCCTCTAGACACATGTTTGGTTTGGATTTGGAGTACACAGCATAATATAAGATGATGGGAACACTATGCTGAATGTAAAAGTCATCCGTCTTAAGAACACTCCATGTGTCTCTCTCTGTCATCTGCTTTCTTGTTTGGTGGTGTTAGATCTCCAGGGCAAAAAACACAGACACATGGAGAGCTTTCAATTTGCATATTGACAGCTATTCACAGATCAGCTAGAGATAAGAGAACAGGCAGGACAATTCTTCCCATTGACAAGCCCACTCGAAGCTGACAGTGTAAAAGCGTAGGACATAGGAAAGGGAGCGTATTGATCGTATACTTTTATGAAGAATATACCTTTGTGATGTCATTGTATCTAACATAAATTTAAAAAGGGTTAAAGCTAGATGATGATAAACAACTCAACTGGATAAAACTCACCTGGGGGATTTGTCTAGGACTTCCGTGGACCTGCTTTCTCCTCTGACTCTCTGCTCTGTCCTTTTGAACGTGTTCTAACTTGACTCATTAGATTTAGCCTCAGTCAGTCCAGACGAGTAAAGCTATTTCAGGAAGCCAGGTCTAGCAACAGGCAGCTTCCTACTACAGAGCAGGAGTCCATGCCAAACTTCTCGAAGCGGTCTCCCATTACCCTTAGCCTCAGTGGAATTGTACTAAATATTGGGACAAACCCTGGCCCACAGTAAACTTGTAATGATGCTTGTCATTGAAATGGAACTTTAATTGCTGCCGTTCTTCAAGGAGGTCCTATTTGGCAGCATGCAGTGTGGTCCTGTGCTTACCTTGGAATAAAAGACCCTACCCCAAGGCTAAGTAAAACAAATGCATTTAATTGAAAACCTAGATTATATGGAAATATTCACATCCAAACACAGTTACTACTCCACTACGGCCATAAAGAGTACCATATATAAATATTTGAATACCTATACTTGCTGATCCATGTATATTCAAACACCTTTGAACACACACCTAATTAAGAAGTCACTGCTATTTGCATCTGGATTGGATGGACCTCTCAATGTATGGGAAATAAATATGCTAATTGATGTTGATGGTTATTTTAAATTGCATTTTGGTGAAGCAAATATTTTGCATAATTTAATATCCATGCCTTAATTAAATATATACTATAAAAACGCTTTCTTAAAAGATGTTCAGAGAAGCAGTTTGCCTCTGCAATAAATTTGGTCACACACCATTGTTCTTTACGTATTGTCAGCATTTTCATTAAAAACTGTACTCTATTTATAACCTGGAAGCGAAAATGCATTCTGGGCTAAAACTTCATGTACAAAATGTTTTTTTTTTTCAAAAGCAGTTTTGTAAGGTACATATAGATGTAAGTTTTATGACTGTCCGAGAATGCGAGGTTTAAGCAAACCTGTGAGAAACTGATAGAGAATCTCGTTTATTCCTGCCTCTTGTGTATCAGGAAAGCACACAGCATCTGGGATGGAAGCTGAACTATGAAGGGGATATAGTTTTATGTCACGAAGCCAAAAAGTCAAGATTCTCGGATTTCACTTCTGGTTGGTCTATTTGACCTACACCAGAAGCAGCATGGATTTTATGGTCACTTAGAATGAGGCTACAATTCCACAGTTTGCAGGATTTCTTACGCCCTTGGTGTCAGCAAGATGGATTCAATGACAAGTTTAATGTTATTATACTGTGGTCATTTCTTTTATATGATATTCAGGGTTGTTTGAAACTGCATATTCAGTTTCCCTCTGTTAGTGAGAATCCTTATTCTGAAAATTTATTTTAAATGAATGGCTCTTCTGAAGGTATTTTACCAAAATGAAATTTTCAGAGAAATTATATAGTTAATTCCATTCTACCTTTAAAGAGGGCAAGATATTATAGATAATATATGAACAGCTCACATGATTTCAAAGTCGTCTAAAGGACATAGATTTTGTCTCTGCCGTTTCCAGACTAGGGGCATCTATTACTTTATTCTGTGTTGATGAAATGAGCAAAAATTGCCATAATTAACTTGAATAGACATTTGGTAAGTACTTGGATAAGAAGAGCCCCTTATAAAGATTTATAGCCATTTGTAGGATACAAAAAAAACATTACTAGGTCCTATATCCAGTTCAGCATAGCAACATGCCCTATTTGGTGTGTACAAACCTAGCTTCTGGCTATCTCACTTCATTCATAAAACAATCTCTCCTCCCTTTATCCTTAATTTGGTGTATATCTGCAATATGCTTTCTATGTCCTAATACTATAAATTCAAGTGGTACAAGAAAACAGACATTGTTCCTTTCCTCATGGAAGAAGCAGCAATAAAATAACAAGTAAGTGTATGGGTAAAGATAAAGCAATAATTTGGGTAATTGCTATTCAACTCAGATACATAATTAAAAAGAAAATGATATATAGAAAGATATCTAAACAGAATGGCAAATTAAACTTATATTTAAAAAGTAAATCAACCAGGGAGAGAGGGGAGGAGAATGGAGAGGGCTATTTTGGCTGCATGAATAGTATAGACTAAGACCGGTTATAGAAAGTTGCAGTTCTGACAAACCAGAAGGCTACAGTGGAGAGTAGAGACTAGATTAGCGGGAAACTGGGAGGACAGGCAGAGGTAGAAGACACAAGCCAGAACATGTTCAGAACTTCACTGAAGGGTTACGGGTAAGTTGAACAGGGTGGAGTGGCTGATTATGTTGGAGTTTTGAAGTTATTGTTCTGGCTACTATATAAAGAACAGGTAGGGAATGAAAACATAGGTGGTGGGCGGTATCATTTAAAAATAAACTTTTCGCAAAGGATTTTGCAGCAATCTAGACAAAAATAGCTGTGGTGTGAAGTGTCTTATCTTGGTGGTGGAAAATGAGAGAGATGAACGAATGTGTGCTATTTGTGGACAGATACTCCAAAACATGGAATGATTGCAAAAGGAGGAAATATGCTGTCAGATGAATTTTGGATTTTGGTGCAGGTTCCTTTTTAAGAGTAATGGGGGGGGTTGGGGATTTAGCTCAGTGGTAGAGCGCTTGCCTAGCAAGCGCAAGGTCCTGGGTTCGATCCCCAGCTCCGAAAAAAAGAAAAAGAAAAAAAAAAGAGTAATAGAGGGAGGAATATGGAATCTATTCTGGACAAATCAAGTTGTAAAAGTCTTTAGACAGCAGCAAAGATATCAAGAAGAATGTTTTTAATACAAGCCAAGCATATTTAAAAGCTGATGAAGCCAAGAAAGCTACTATGTAAAGCACAAACCCACAATAAATGGTTTAGTAAGGGTGTTGCGGGACAGCAGTTTTAACGAAGTGGCAGTGCTGAAGAGTAAGTCAACGTGATCATTATACGTATTTTGCACTAATAAAAGCTTACTCTCTGTTGGACCCATTGATGTGCTGTATCAAGAACAAGGGGTTACATATATGATAGATGAGTCCTAATTAATAGCAAATGTTTCCTGAGAAGATGGAATGCGTGAGAGGTAAGGACTGTGTCCTGGTTGGTGTCTGATATGAAAGTGCAGACGGGTACAGCGAGGTACTTGAGTATAGAAATAAGTTGGGATGTGCCAGTGGGAAATGTTGAGTGGGAAGTCATCTATTTACTATGTGAAACTGCAGTGAGTAGGCCCGACTGCTGAGAGCGAGAAGTGGGGCGAGGAAGGGACCAGATGGTAGAAGTATTAGTATGAAGAAGAGCAGTATTAAGTGTGTAGAGGAGATAAATGCAGCTTCCTAGGACGTGCTCAAAATGAAAGAGAAGGTTTCCTTTCCTGCCTGTGGACAGTGCTGTCAGAACAGATCACTGCAGGGTGCTGTCTCTCTGCTTTGAGCTGGCTATTGTACAGCTCTCGTGTACCATCTCACCATACCCACAGCCTTACCTCATTTGGGAGGGTGCTCTAGCTGTTAAATGTGCTTGTCTAGGTTCTTGCAAAAAAACACCTCAAGGACAGAGAATATTTTCAACATCTAATGTAGTGTCACGCTCATAACAAAGATTACCAAAAATTACTGAACTGCTAAAAATAAAATCAGGTCAGACAATTGTGTAACTCATTGTGCATAGAAATGAACAAAAACAATAATAACCATTCACCAACATCATGAGATTCGGAGTTACAGATGGCAAGACGCTCTTCTCATAACAGTTGGGGCAAAATTCATTAAATCAAACAGACAGACAAACGACAAAAAAGGGAAGGACTCTTATCCTTATCACGATGGGTGGGTATTCTTAAACCATCCCTTTTAAAATAAAAACTTCCTCTACTTGTTCATTGCTTCTTGGTCTGATTTTACCTAATCATATGGAGCCTAATACAAACCTGTGTTTAGTTTTCGACCAACTTACCTTTTTTTTAAAATGTGGTTATTAAACACATGTCAAATGTGGGGCAAAATTTCTCTTGGGGAAGGCAGGACTAAGACATTCATCCTTTTACCATGTGGGTTTATATAATGAAATACAGGGATGGCAGTCATTGCTTTGTTTGGTTAAACAGTGGCTACTTTTGCTCTTTTAGAATTACTCTGTGCTGTCTGTTGAGCGTGTTTTTATTTCCAGACTCCCCCTTGAGCCCTACAGGATGAATCATATAGGAGAATATTTGACTGGTAGGCGCTTTCTTTGTAGTCTGATTTCTTGTGAGAAGTGGCCGAACCTTCTTAACTTAACTTCTTAACTAGGGCAGCCTAGGGCTTCACCTGTGCACGGTGCATGGTAGACATTCTTAAAAGTGGAAACTGTGCAGTTCAGAGGACAAAGTCAGTGGGATCTTCCGAGTCCTCGCCATGAGTCCTGTCCATTCTCAGTTCTCTGCCACTGTTGACCAAGTGACCTAGAGCTGAGTATTTCTTTGAATGCTTCCCCTTCTCTCTGCTTTCTTGTGTGACTCATTATTCCCATCTCTGTAAAATTAACTTATCTCCATTTTTATTTTGTGTCTGTGCTACAAACAAGAACATTTTAACTGGATCTTCTTATTCATACTGCTCCTCATATGTCAATGCATGAGCCAAACAGTCTGAAAACCACAACTCTCCCACCTGACTTTCCTTCTTACCTAAAACCTTTTAATGGCCTTCCATTTGGAGCACATGAATTTCATACTGTTTTCAACAGCTGACTTCCTCCAGTTCATGGCGTAACAGCCTTCCCCTGAGTGTTAACTCTGTATTTCAGTTTTCCAGATTTCAAGAATTTCTGCCTAAGGACATTTGCTACCAGTGTGTCATGTGTCCAGAATGTTTTTCTTCGAACACCAAGGACTGTTTTCTGATTGTTTATGCATCTTAAGGCAAATGCTACCTTCCAAAGACAACTTTTTTCCCATAAATATCTGCTGGGATATCTATTTCTCCTTCCTTCTTACAACAAATTCCTCATTATTTTCCTTTAAAACTTCCTCTCGTAATCACTCTGCTCTATTCCCTATGGTTTTTTAACCTACTTAATGTCTGAGGCATATACTTTGTTAAATATTTTTAATGATATATACTTCAGTAATGAAGAAATATAAAGAAATTAGTGAATAGAGAATGAAGAATGAGGAAGCTAAACTATACAGTTCTTTGAATAGACAACATACAGCAAAAAACACAACCTTACTTGGAAAGCAAAAGACTTAGACATGCAGGGTCCATATTACATGACACTTGTTCTCCTCTGCATTGTTCTGTTGTTGATGTTTCAGACTAACTTACTCTGATACAAAGGATTTAGATCATTTTGCAAGTTAAATTTTCTTGGCGTGCTTGTTAAGAAGCAGAATATCAATACACCATAGTCAATTAATTGTAACAAGCTGCTTCATTAGAGAAAAGTCAAGTCCACTGACCTTTGGGTGATTTACACAAATGCATATAGCAACGCACAGTCATGATGGCGAGATGCACAGACTTTAGATAGAATCATGATGTGCCTTTCCTTCCTGATCACGGAGTGCTTCTTTATCTTAATTGATTTTTTTATATGTTTTAATAAGTCCAGTTTGGGGAGCTAATAAATTTTCATGCTGTACAATGTTTGGAAGAGTTGTGATTTCCTACAAGTATTCATTTCTATTCTTCATCTAGGAACTAAAAGTTCACAACACGGCTTGTCTATTGTAGCACTTGCAGGAGGTGGTTATGGGTAACTCAGTTTGCTCAGGCATCTGCAACTTCTGCCTCTCATACTGTGTTCCACTAGCTTTGGGTTCTTCAGAGCAGTGCATGTGGATAGAACCCTTGGGGAAATGCAAGCAAAAGTAGACAAATGACTTTAATTCAGCAATACTAAAAATAAAACCAAAGTTATTATGATTGGTAGATTGCTAGAATATTTTCCAGTGAGTCCAAATTATATGTCAACAATGAAAAACAGTCAGAATTATAGAAATCCAGGTGATTAGAAATAGAATTATGTGTGTTAGATAGCTGAATATTGTGACTTCCTGCGTAGCTCATCTCTTTGTGTCACACAGTAACCTGTAGAAACACTCTACCAAGGACCAGCTTACCACACTGGGCTGGGGCACAGATCAGTGCCTTGATCAGCTACTTAAACAGAATTTTTTTTTACTGTATATGGACATTAGTAGAGAAACTTACAGCTGGACAATGTGTAGATATTTGAGTACTCGGTCCTAAAGGGGATATCTTCCTGAATACCTTCCTATTCTTGGCCCAGAGGTCTATGGAAGAGAAGGCAGAAAGGCTATATGCAGGGGTTATAGATGACTGCAGCACAGCAGTGACAGGACAGATACTCATATGAACTCAAAGGACCTGTGGTAACATGTGCAAGGCCTGCACAGGTTTCACCCAGGTGGGGACCCAGCACTGAGAAGAGCAGTGCATATAAGGTCTTACTTCTAACCAAGAAGCTATTTACAGTTGATACCCACTGGCAAAGGGAAAATTGGTTTTCTTCAATGGAATATCACTGGGTATATATACCACACTCTAGGCCCTGTATCCAGAAGAAGTTGGCCAACACAAACCTGCATGTTGTTGTAATTGTAATTGTAGCTGTAGTATTAGTTGTTGTTGTTGTTGTTGTTCGTGGTGGTGGTGGTGGTGTGTGTGTATGTGTGTTTGTGTGTGTGTGTGTGTGTGTGTGTGTGTGTGTGTGAATTTCTTGCTTTGTTTTCTTTTGGGGATGTTTGTCATTGTTTATTGGTCTTTTACTCATTTGTTTCGGTGTTTGAATTTTTATGGGTATTGCTTCCATTTTGTCTTTCTAGTTCTTTTGAGAGGGATAGAACAGAAAGTTGATTGGGTAGAGAGTTGTGGAAGAATCTGGGAGAAGAAACATGGTCAAAATATATTGTATAAAAATTAATTAAAGAAAATTCCCATGCAGGGAATGAAAAACTGTATTGTTACACCAACATCACAAATTTTTGGTGTATCTCAATTTTCCTGTGGCACCTGAGATCAACTAGAAGAAACGTTTTAGGGGCAGAGAGATTGTGAACTGAAGAATTTGCAGTGATTTATTTTTGACTGCAATTTTTCTCTTCATAATTCAACCACCTAAAGTTGACAATAATGCTTCTGACACTATCCACTTGTCTTGTATATATATGAATTACCTGTTGTATGTAAAGTGTTCTCTAAGAAAGCATGATGGAGAAGCACTGAAAGTCATTGACTTTGGAGTCACTGTTGAAATCCCTGATACATGTTTGACCTCGGATAAGTTGCTTAATATTTCAGCTTTGTCTACTTATATTTTTATTTATTATGTTATTTTATAAAAGAGATTGAAATGAAACATTTTCATTCAAATTGATGTAATTACAGAAATCTATCAGCACAGTCCTTGGCACAGGATTAGTACTTGGCAAATAAATTTTATTCTTCCCTTTTACTTATTTCCATCTTGTAAATATAAATGTAGCATTTTTAACAAAAAGTAATATTTTATAATAAGGTGATGTTTAAAACATAAAACATTAATAATTCAATATATATGTAGATGAAAGTTCATAAGGAGATCTGTATGAATGGATACTTTATAGTAACCATCTGGATATAGGGTTACTACTTAAGACTGTGGGACAAACCATTTTGTTGTTTTGTATTTGTTTGAACCCAAATTTTTTACTATTTGAATTGTATCAATTTACCATGATTGACATCCACAGACTATTGAAGGCCTGAAAGACCTGAGGCAGTATGCCATGACCGTTGAATTGCATACAATTCTAGGTAGCCCCTGCAAAGCTTACAAGCAACAAAGATTAACAAAAAGGAAAAGGAGAAGACAGATTGTGAATGGCTTTCTATTCCCAAGGTGATTGTGCTATAAATGGAACAAAATGTATGAAGAGAAGGTGTAGCCATTTAATCATGACCACACATGTGATTCTATGGCATCCTTGGCTCTGTTTCCTTAGAATCACTGATTAGATTTTAGCCGGTGCTTGAAGATAGTCTGATCATTGCACAATGACTATTCTGCATAATGTCTACTGTGTGTAGACACTCCAGTGGACATCAACTTTTTTAATAAATAAATTAATGTTGTAATTGGGAAGATAAAGCAAAAATTCATAAAAGGCTAATGAACAATTGCAGTGTTCAATAAATGGTATATCGGAAAGCAATATTAAATTATTTCATAAGATCCTTAATAGGTTTTCTTCGGATGTGTGAAGGACAATTCCTAACATTACCACACACACACTTGCAGTATTACCTAGGAGTCTCATGCTCTGAAGGACATGTGTAGAAACTCATGAGGTACTTGTGGATTGTGTTGCTGAGTTAAGATGGCATTGTGGATTGATAGCAGTCCAAGTAAGGTACATTATAGCATCAGAGGAGGGCTGCAAATGCCACCATGTATACCTCTCAGGTATATCATGGACAAAGATGTCATCTCTCCAGTGTAGACTCTTAAGATAATATCTATGAAGAGAATAGCAGAAAAGTCACCAACAGACTCATATTCAAAAAGATTCTTGCTGCTTACAACATTTAAATAGCTTTAATGGTTCACCTTTGACATTTAAGGAGATATCATTGAGAGAAGCATAGGTTCTTTGTAATTAATTAATTAATTCTTTGTAATTAATTAATGCCTCTTTTTCAGTTCAGTCCAAGATGTTATTAAGTTCTATGCTAAGTATTTACCTGATCATGTAGCTAAGGAAACCTCCTTAATGACTGTGTATATTGTACACTGTTCATACATTGACCACACTATTTTAGCTTCCTCTGTTTTCTCTATATATACTTGAAATATTGGACCTTAACTTAATATCCTTGTTTAACAGTTTTCCACAGTAGAGTTACGTGTATCAAACTCGTGACCTGTGGGCAATATACAGGCAACAGTAGCTATGATGCAACCCAAAACAAAATTGTAAGCTTACTTAAAACATAATAAGAATTTTTTGTGTATGAGTCTTCCTTTTTTCTTTTCCTTTTTTTTTTTTTGTTAAATCAGTTGTAAGGTTCTAGAATATGATTTTTGAGGGTGATATTGTGTCACAATGTCAAAGGTTTGGACATATCTAGTAGGTTGTATAAGGGCAGAGATTTGCTTTGCGATTTTGCAATTATGAAAACTGGAAAAATAATAACACCTTACTCTATAACACGTTTGATATAGATTTATTGAATGATATAATGAAGGTGATAACAGTAATACTTGCATCCCAGATGAAATAGGAATAAGATGATATGTGTTATGTCATTTAAGAACTGACATATATGCATATATTATTATTGCATATATCTGGTATCCAGAGTCTACTTCATTGTGGAAAGATGCTAAATGATTTCTATACATTATATGATACTGATTTCTTACAGTTGGAGAAAGCATTTCCCAGAGATGACAGATAGTGAATATCCCTCCAAGCATAAACCCAAACTGAATGTTTTACTGAGGGAAAACACTTGTATTTTCTTTTACATTGTATTTTCACATTTCCCACATCTTGTTCAAAGTATCTACTTAGTATTTGAATGACACTATGTTTGCAACAGTTTATTTCATATTTTTATGATGATTTTTAACAAGTATTATCTTAACTGCCTTTTTATTTTTTTTATTGGATATTTTATTTTATTTACATGTCAAATGTTATTTCCTTTCTCGGTTTTCCGGACATAAGCCCCCTCCTCCTCCCCCTTCCCTTCTTCTATAAGGGTGTTCACCTCCCCATCGATCTGCCCTTCCCGCTCTTCCCCCACCCTCCGACATTCCCCTACACTGGGGGTCCAACCTTGACAGGACCAAGGGTTTCTGCTTTCATTGGTACCCAACAAAGCCTTCCTCTGCTACATGTGCAGTTGGAGCCATGAGTCAGTCCGTGTATAGTCTTTGGGTAGTGGTTTAGTTCCTGGGAGCTCTGGTTGATTGGCATTGTTGTTCTTAAGGGGATTCAAGTTCCTTCAGCTCTTTCAGTCCTTTCTCTAATTCCTCCAACGGGGGTCCAGTTCTCAGTTCACTGGTTTGCTGCTAGCATTTGCTTCTGTATTTGACCTGCTCTGGAGGTGTCTCTCAAGAGACATCTATTTCCAGTCCTGTCACCATACCCTTCTTAGCTTCATCAATTTTATCTAGTTTTTGTGATGGTACATATATGGAACATGTGTGGGGCAGGCTCTGAATGGCCGTTCCTTCAGGTGCTATTCTGCTTCCATACCCCCTCCTCTGAATACTTTGGCTCCCCTTTTTAAGAAGGAGTGAAGCATCTGCATTTTGGTCATCTTTCTTCTTTAGCTTTATGTGGTCTGTGGATTGTATCCTGGGTGATTCGAGCTTTTTGGCTAATATCCACTTATCAGTGAGTGCATACCATGTGTGTTTTTCTGTGATTGGGTTACCTCACTCAGGATAATATTTTCTTTTTTTTCAGCATTGATATTTTTAATGATTTTGTAGCATTGTGATTTATGAATGTACGATAATTAATCAAGTCTTTACTCCCAAATGAACATATAAATTTCTTTCAAATTCTCATTTTTAACCATTATCAGCAAGCAAAATTTTACTGAATTACTCATGTCCCATTTTCATCAAATATTGTAAACCATTCTTCTGCATATGTATAAATTCTTGCTTCTAAGAAACAAAATATGGAAAAAAAGAAAAAGAAAAAAAGGAAAAAAATTGAATAATATTTTTTCCACCTGCAGGGCTCAGTGTTCAACTTCCATCATCTGATAGATAAAATAAAAGACTTATTGATTTTGAATTTTTCTTCCACTGGTCACAATATTATAAATATTTACATATTTGCTTTTCACTATTTTTATTTCTTCTGTAACTTGTTAGGTCACATCTTTCTGACTTCCATGGAACTTTTATACTTTTTTGATTTGTAGATGTTCTTTTTTTTTTTTTTTACAGTAATTTACTTATTTTATTTATTTTTTCTTTTTTCCCCATTTTTATTAAAATGAGTATTTCTTATTTATATTTCAAATATTATTCCCTTTCCCAGTTTCCTGCCCATCAGCCCCTTAACCCCCCTCCCCTTCTATATGGGTGTTCACCTCCCCATCCACTCCCCATTACCGCGCCCAGCCCAATCCCCTACACTGGGAGTCCAACCTTGGCAGGACCAAGGGCTTCCACTTCCACTGCTGCCCCATCAAGGCTATTCACTGCTACATATGCAGTTGGAGCCCAGGGTCAGTTCATGTACAGTCTTTGGGTAGTGGATTAGTCCCTGGAAGCTCTGGTTGGTTGTCATTGTTGTTCTTATGGGGTCGCAAGTCTCTTCAGCTCTTTCAGTCCTTTCTCTAACTCCTACAACGGGGTCTCATTCTCAGTTCACTGGTTTGTTGCTAGCATTCACCTCTGTATTTGACATGTTCTTGTTGTGTCTCTCAGGAGAGATCTATATCCAGATCCTGTCAGCATGCACTTCATAGCTTCATCCATCTTTTCTAGTTTTGGTGGCTGTATATATATGGGGCATGTGTGGGGCAGGCTCTGAATGGCTGTTCCTTCAGGCTCTGCTCTAAACTTTGCCTACCTATCACCTTCAATAGGTATTTTTGTTTCCCCTTTTAAAGAAGGAGTGAAACATCCGCATTTTGGTCATCCTTCTTGAGTTTCATGTGGTCTGTGCATTGCATCTAGGGTAATTCAAGCATTTGGGCTAATATCCACTTATCAATGAGTGCATACTATGTGTGTTTTTCTGTGATTGGGTTACCTCACTCAGGATGATATTTTCTAGTTCTATCCATTTGCCTATGAATTTCATGAAGTCATTTTTTTTGATAGCTGAGTAGTACTCCATTGTGTAGATGTACCACATTTTTTGAATCAATTCCTCTGTTGAAGGTCATCTGGGTTCTTACCAACTTCTGGTTATTATAAAGAAGTCTTCTATGAACATAGTGGAGCACGTGTCCTTGTATGTTGTAGCATCTTTTGGGTATATGCCTAAGAGAGGTATATTTAGGTCCTCAAGTAGTGTAATGTTCAATTTTCTGAGGACCCTCCAGATTGATTTCCAGAGTGGCCAGTTTACAATCCCACCGACAATGGAGGAGTGTTCTTTCTCCACATCTTAGCCTGCATCTTTTGTCAACTGAGTTTTTATCGTAGCCATTCTGACTGGTGTGAGGTGGAATCTCAGGGTTGTTTTGATTTGCAGTTCCCTGATGACTAAGGATGTTGAGCATTTCTTTATGTACTTCTCAGCCATTCAACATTCCTCAGCCGAGAGGAATTCTTTGTTTACCTCTGTACCCCATTTTTAATAGGGTTATTTGGCTCTCTAGAGTCTAACTTCTTGAGTTCTTTGTATATTTTGGATATTAGCCCCCTATTGGATGTAGGATTGGTAAATATCATTTCCCAATCTGTGGTTGCCATTTTGTCCTAATGACAGTGCCTTTTGCCTTACAGAAGCTTTGCAGTTTTATGAGGTCCCATTTGTCAATTCTTGATCTTAAGCCATTGGTGTTTTGTTCAGGAAACTTTCCCCAGTGCCCATATGATCGAGACTCTTTCCCACTTTTTCTTCTATTAGTTTGAGTGTATCTGGTTTTATGTGGAAGTCCTTGATCCATTTCAATGTAAGCTTTATACCGGGAGATAAAAATGGATCAATTTGCATTCTTCTACATGCTTACCTCCAGTTTAACCAGCACCATTTGTTGAAAATGCTTTTTCCCCTTGGATGGTTTTAGCTCCTTTGCCAAAGATCAAATGACCATAGGTATGTGGGTTCATTTCTGGGTCTTCAATTCTGTTCCACTGATCTATCTGCCTGTCTTGGTACCAATACCATACAGTTTTTATGCCTATTGCTCTGTAATACTTCTTGAGGTCAGGGATGGTAATTCTCCCAGATGTTCTTTTATTGTTGAGTATAGTTTTCACTATCCTGGGATTTTGTTATTCCAAATGAATTTGCAAATTGCTCTTTCTAACTTTATGAAGAATCGAGTTGGAATTTTGATGGAGATTGCATTGAATCTGTAGATTGCTTTGGCAAAATGGCCATTTTTACTATAGTAATCCTGCCAATCCATGACCATGGGAGGTCTTTCTATCTTCTGAGATCTTCTTCAATTTCTTTCTTCAGAGACTTGAAGTTCTTGTCATACAGATTTTTCATTTGTTTGGTTAGAGTCACACCGAGGTATTTTATATTATTTGGAACTATTGTGAAGGGCGTCATTTCCCTAATTTCTTTCTCAGCCTGTTTATTATTTGAGTAGAAGAAGGCTACCGATTTTTTGAGTTAATTTTATCCCCAGCCACTTTGCTAAAGTTGTTTATGAGGCTTAGTGGTGAAATTTTTTGGGTCACTTAAGTATACTATCATATCATCTGCAAATAGTGACATTTAGACTTCTTCCTTTCCAATTTGTATCCCTTTGATCGCCTTAACTGCTTTTTTAAATCTATGGATTACATTAATATTGGGGGATGGGTTAGCATTTAATTCAGTGACATTTTCCTTTTCAAATTTTAACTTTGTGTAATTTTTGTTAGCAAAAAAAGTTAGAGAAAAATAATTGTCAAGGAGAAAATTGGAAATTCATTTCCAAAAAAACTGTAGTTGCATAAACATTAAGAAAATATATTGGGGTAAATTTATTCCTATCACTTGCTTGAGGTCATACATGGGACTCATAATATAAGATATCATAGCTAACATAGTTTCTTATATGTTGGTGTTCTTAGACAGCCAACAGAGTTTATGTTGCATAATCAGTGGTCAACAGTCTCCTCGATTTGTCTTTATAGTGTTATACAAGACTGGTTTCAGCAATTCTCTCTCTCTCTCTCTCTCTCTCTCTCTCTCTCTCTCTCTCTTTCTCTATCTCTCTCTCTCTTTCTTTCTCTCCCCCCCCTTCATTAGATTAGGATCTGTTTCAGATTTTGTTACTGAGTCTCACCTTTCTGTGTCTGACAACTGAACTAGTATATGCAGAATAAATGAATAATTATAATCAATAGTGTAGGGCTCCTCAGGACTAAGGCATCTCTCAGTTTTAGTGTATAATTCAGGACTTGGGGCACAAGGAAAACATGTGACATGGTAAACGATGGCAAATGAATCATGTTCACCCTTGTTTGAGAAATAGAACAACATTAAAATGTGTATCTGAGGAGAGTCTTTGAGCCTGGTGATTCACGGGTTTGTTATCAGTGCTTCTTTGGCTGTTTTGGTACACACGCCTCCACCTTGTAAGTGGTGGAGGACTGACTACTCCAGAATGAATGGCTGAATGTGACTACATAAACAAGTTGCCTAGAGGGTGGTGAGCCTCCCTGAGGACTATATGAATATGTGAGGTCTGATGCTTCAAGGCAGTTCTCTGGAAGATAGTGACTAGATGTCGTTGGAACATGAGATCATTTGCAAGATTTGGGACAGTTTTGGTGCCTGCAGGACTTGTCAAAACATTGTCAGGATTGTCATCTCCAAGTAGGTACAAAAAGTTTGGAGAGTTAATTGGCTATTTCCTGGATTAAGCCTGGAAATAAAGCACAGCAGGAAGCCTCCAAGCTTTTACCTCTTTCTTCAGTCATTTATATTTCTTAATAAAAGGATTTTATTCTTATTTGGTACATTTTAATCAGATTTTCTGATCACATAGGCCATATCTAAATTGCCTATTATCAGGGTAGAGAAAAGTATTTCAGTTATTAAATATGTCGAGTGGAATCCCAAAATCATTGTAAGAGAAAGCAGGTTTTTTAAAACCCAAATTTACTTTATCCATCTATATTTCTGTAGCATACTTTATGTCATCTTTATTATTTTTTACAACTTTCCTAGAAAAGCCCAAATATATGGCCTTGAGATAACCAGAAGAATGCTCTAAATGTTATCATCAACCAATAAAAATGACAAGGGGTTTGCTGTTCTCTTGTCTCCTTCATATAATTTTCGTTTCATACTTAACACACCAAGATACTACTATTACAACTGAAGTCAAGACGCCTCGACTAGAATACTACTCAGACTGGAGCGATGACTTCACAGCTGGGACCACTTACTTCTTGAAAAGGCTCCTGTCTTCCTTCACAGCACCAACATTGCAGTTCATGATTTCCTAGAAATCCAGTTCCAGGGGATTTGATTCAGTTTTTTGGCCTCTGTGGGCTCTTTGCATGCATACGGTACACATTAACTCACATAGGCATGTTAACATACATATAAATAAATATTATTAAAATAACAGCTCATTTTCATTTCCAAATAATGCTGTTA
The DNA here is from genome assembly GCF_011064425.1 of Rattus rattus. Lineage (NCBI taxonomy): Eukaryota > Metazoa > Chordata > Mammalia > Rodentia > Muridae > Rattus > Rattus rattus. The sequence continues at coordinate 110,231,006 of NC_046155.1, read as the reverse complement.
TTACCACCGGTCATTGATTTTTCTTCCAGACAATAGTCCCTACCATTATATTTATGCTCATCTCATATAAAGTCAGAGGTCATTGCAAATGTGTAAGGACAAGATGGAGAACATATCGAAATAATAACATATTCTATGGTTTCTGGGACTTTCTGAAATTTTTGTGTTTCACTCATAGTATTTCAAGATCTTTCTGTATAGATTTGTTTTATTTATAATATATTGAACTGCATCCATGATATACAAGTTCCATGGTATATCACACTAATTTCACATTTGAAGATTTCAGTTGTCTTTAAGTGTTCACCTATTTAAAGAATGATGTAATGGATGTCATTGGGATTTAGATGAGTTTTGTGTGCCTCGAATTCAGATTCTCAGGTCAGCATGTACACATAGTTCATAATCTGAGAACTATTGTCAGGGTGAAGCTTCAGATCAGTGGGAGAAGCATTGTCCTCACTGGAATGAGTTGTTGGGTTAGATCCACAGTACACATGCTCTGTCTCTGTCTCTGTCTCTGTCTCTGTCTCTATCTCTGTCTCTGTCTCTGTCTCTGTGTCTCTGTGTCTTTGAGTCTGTGTGTGTGTCTCTGTGTGTATGTCTGTCTTTCTGTCTGTCTCTGTCTCTGTCTCTCTGTCTGTCTGTCTGTCTGTCTCTCTCTCTCTCTCACACACACATAATTGCTTTTGAATGCATGCTTATAGCAATACTGCTAAAGTAATCCTCTAAACTTAAATTCTCACTCATGTGAATTTTATATTAAATAAGTTTTTTTTCAAGTGTAATTAGGTAAAATGAGAACATGTTCTAGTTTTATTTTTAATGTCTTGTGTGACACCTTGTATAATCCTCGTGTATTTATTGCCCAGATCTGATTTCCTTCCCTTAGATTGCCTACTTCCTTTCTAATTCTAACTTAATAAGCAATGGAAAGAAGGGCAAGGTAACCCCAATTATGCTCAGTTAGTTTTAATGTAACCATAATTAAAACCTATTGCCATAGAGCATTTCTCTCCCAGCTCATTTATCCAACATTTTCTTCCTTTGTGATTCAAAGTCTGATTTAATACATACTATTACATATGCCCTGGGACTGGGGACAGAGTATGTGATGTTCACAGAGCTCCCACTTGTAAAGCTTGTGCAGCGGCCCCTCCTCGTCTTCCATTAGCAAGTTTCATAGTAGCACTGACACCCTTTTAAAAAGTACTGAGGATTTGTCTCGTTATTTCAAAACAAATCTGATGTTCAGTAACACATCATCATTAATAGAAGATGCATTTGTTGCCTGTGGCTGGCACACGCACACACACACACACACACACACACACACACATACACACACACACTCACACACGATACAGATGCATGTGAACAAACCTTAATTCAGAGGTATGTTCCTGAGTTAACATAATAAAAGGATGAGTAAATACTTCTCACCATTCAAGCGTGAGTCCTGATGGTATCAAGTTTTCCCTGCTAATGATACTCAGACCTCTCAATATTTCCCTATTGTTGGATTCACATATCTGAAAGTACTTAAGGATTGACTCACTTACATTTTAGCATTGATACCTTCTAAAAACTTTAAGAAGAATATTCAGTGACAGAGAAACTTCAGGTTTATTGGTGTTTATTGAGGGTTCATCCATGATCTCAATGGGAAAATAGGCAAGGAGGTGTGCTTGCCTCTGGACACTCAAGTGATGCAAATGGAAGTGGAAGCTAAAAGCAGACAGATCCGGGTGAGCTTGATTATGGCAGGAACAAGATAAGCGCCACTACATCCCTCAACAGGAATTCTATTAAGATTTTTTTCTACACTTAAATTTGTAGTCTCCGTGGTAGCCTTGTAACATGGGTATTTTATATGCCAATTTTATAAATGAAAAAGGTTAAGTACTCCCTAAGGAATATGTAGTCACCACTTGCCCCAATGACCTTTTAATTCAATTTCTTGGTTACTGCCAGTAAACTGAAAACATTATTGATGTCACTATCAGAGGGGATACTGAAAGATTTTATGGAGTAACTGGCAGGGGACCCCTTCTGCTTTTGTAGTTCTTGGACTCAAGACTCTGACAGTAAACAGAGTAATGAAGAAGATTTGAAAGTTACTTTGTGACCTTTATGAATGTTTCCCTATTTCTTCTGCTCGTGTTAATATTGTTTTGGGAATTACTACTCTCTCTCTCTCTCTCTCTCTCTCTCTCTCTCTCTCTCTCTCTCTCTCTCTCTCTCTCTCTCTCTCTCTCTCTATATATATATATATATATAGTATTTAATATATATATTTAAATTGGGACAGTGTGTTTACCTAACACATCTGTAATTAAATGTCTTCTTTAAGACATCTTCAGACTTCTGTTTGATTCAGAATGATATACATGTATCTGATATTTTTTGTTTCCATTCCAAAAGAAAAGGCGTTCTGATTTTATGTACTGGTCTGAACCAGATGGCCCCATTTCAAGTGCGTTTGGTTGTTGACTGTTTTGAAGCTTTATAGGAAGAGAAACCTTTGTGAATCATGATCCAGGATATTGTTGATGCTATTGGATGATGAAAATGTCATCCATTTGAAAGAGTGATCGGTGTTCTTAGCCAAATTTGTGGATGACATTTATAAACATGTTGCTAAGGAAAACTATTGGCAGTACACACACTCTGCTTCTCAAGATAGAATATATTTTTTTAAGATAATGGACTTTAGAACATCAACTATGAACACTACTGTTCTTTGGGTTCCATTAACTTGATGACCCTAGAAATTATTTAACCTCGGTGAGCCCTGACATTCTTATTGCGCAGATGTGCTGGGAAGTCTAAACCACAGTCTGCCACAAGAACTAAATGAGAGGATGCATGTGAAGCCCTCAGCAAGGAGTGTTTGTTCAATACGACCTGGGACTATTATTACTTAAATTATCTGAAAGGTAGTAATTCCCAAAACATGGTAGGTGAAGGTCTACATCAGGATTGCCTAGAAAGTTTGTTTGGCAAAGCAGATTCCTGTCTGCTAGTCTGACTCTCATAACACTGTAGGAGTGTGAGGATGGGATCTGTATATGCATGCTGCTGGAGCTGGTCCACACTGACGTCTGAGAATCATGGCCATGGGAAGATTTGGAAAGACGGCAAGGTTTCATATTCTGGCTCAGCAACATTTACAAATGTGCAATGTGGCAAGAGCTATCTTAGTGACAAGGGAAGTGAAAAGAGGCTTTTGAATTCAGCAAGAGCACAATAGCCATTGTTTCCATCCTAGGTACAACTGTCACACTGAGGACAATGAAATGAAGAATGATTAGAGATAATTCTCCATTCCCATTTTATTGCAAATTCACATATGTTCACAGATCCTTTTTTTTTGAGTGATGTAGAGATGTAAATGTTAAATTTATTCTCATTCCACTTGTGTTCTGGCATGGGCTGAACTGTGCAAAGGAGATTTTCATCTTCTTGGCGGATTACATAAAAACAGGGAAGAATGACTTTTGCTTCTTTGTAGAAAAGCATTTTTAGAGAACCAGTTCCCATTTCTGTGTAAAGCAGAGAGATGTACAGATAGTTAAATAACTGTTTGCCTTCAAGGCTCAGTCCAGTCTCTTCCAATCATAAGAATCTCTAGATTTGAAATTGCTCTTTAAATTGGGCTTTAAGGCATATTTCTGCACTCAAATGCCTGATTTTTTTTTAAGTTACAAAGACCAGTTTATATTTGAAAACTTCCCTTTAGTTGAGACATAAATTCTTTCAGAATTGAGTCTCTTATCATTAACAGCAGTGATTTAGTAAGATCACAGGAGTCTTGGTTGAAGAATTTGCACATTTCCAGAGAAGTTAAGGTTCAGATTGCCTGTAAAGAAGATGCACCCAGTCCTTCATAAGTGTATCATCTTGTCACTTGCAAATAATTATCAATATTTATTTTCATTGCTATCTATAATGTGGTTTATTCACACATCACATTTGATTACTGCAATATAACTTTTTTCTTATGTGCAATCAAGTTTGCATTAACTGTGGGAAGTTTTTGTCTGGCCAGACTTGAAGTCAACCTACATCATGGAAAGTATCTGGTTATTCAGAGTCTCTGTGTCATCCCAATGGTCAGTTCTTTCAGATGCTTGTCATGAAATGACAATTAATATTTAAAGTCCAACTCTGAAGAATAAATGAAGATATGAATAGATTATTACCATCCAGTAATTTAATGAATAATGTGCTTGATAGTTCTAAGAGTCTTTTTATGGGATATTTTATGAATTTACATTTCAAATGTTATTTACTTTCCTGGTTTCTCTTCAAGAACATCCCTATCCCATCCCCCTTCCTTGGTTCTATGAGGGTGCTCCGCCTCCCACCCATCCACTCCCAGCTCACACCCCAGCATTCCACTACACTGGGAATTTGAGCCTTCAAAGGAACAAGGGCCTCTCCTAATATTGATGCCAGACAATGCCATCCTCTGCTACATATGCCGCTGGAGCCATGGGCCCCCGATGTATAATCTTTGGTTGGTGGTTTAGTCCCTGGGAACTCCGTGGGTCTGATTGGTTGATGTTGTTGCTCTTCCTATGGGGTTGCAGAGAGGGATGAACAGGCTTGGGATGGGGTTAAAGTCAGGCCAGATGTGAAGATGAAAATCAGCAGTGAAGTTGTCCTTGCAGAATAGACCGCTCAGGTAGACATGGAAGGTCATGTATTAAAATTATATTGTTGTTCTTCCTATGGGATTGCAAACCCCTTCAGCTACCTCAGTCCTTTCTCTAACTCCTCCATCAGGGTCCCTGTGCTCAGTGCAATGGTTGCCTGTGAGCATCCACATCTGTATTGGTCAGACTCTGGCTGAGCCTCTCAGTAACAGCTATACCAGTCTCCTGTCATCAAGCATTCCTTGGCATCAGCAACATTGTCTGGGTTTAACTGTATATGGGATGGACCCCTGGGTATGGCAGTCTCTGGATGGTCTTTCCTTCAGTCTCTGCTCTAGACTTTGTCCCCATATGCTAGAGCAAGTCTATGCTGTAGACTTTGTTTCCTACTTTACAAGTGATGAAACATTGTCACAAAGAGAGTAACTACTATCTCAAGGACGTACATCTACCAAATTGGAGTGATTAGATTTCATCTTGGGACATGCTTTGTATCACTTTTTAAAACTTTTTTTGAAGGAGAAGACCAATTCACAGCAACCAAAATACCAGCATAAAAGTAAAAAGTGGTAACACACGGCTGTGAGACTTTGGAACAAAAAGAAGGACGTAGCCAGAATGGCCAGAGTAATATAATGGTCTCTGACAGAGGCGGATGAGTGCAAGATCATGCTTGCACAGTATAGCAGATCACAGTGAAGGAGCAGAGTGTTCATAGTAAATCAGACTTGCATTTAAATTACAGCCTTTACACACACTGTGTACTCTCCTTTGACAAGTTGCCTAAATTGCATCCATACATTATTAGGTAGTATTACCACTTCTGATCTTGGGGAAAGGTGAACATGGCTAGAGGACAGTGCAAATCAATTGAGAAAGCAACTGTTTCATTAGTGATGGGTTAAATCATCTTAGTTCATAGATTAAAGGCTGTGCATAGGAATAAAAGTATGATAAGAAAGTACATAGCATGGAACTAAAGGGTCTGCTTCCTGTGTAATAACTGCATCAGCAAACTGAGCATCCTTTAGTGGTGGAGGTGAAATGACCACCTCTTGCATTTATTGAGCAAAGAAGACGTATGACATTCATCAGACAACTGTGCACTCTCTGATAACTCTGTAGGTACCTTGGCTTCTATTTTAGGCTAGCTTTTTAGGTTCTCTTCATGGACTGAAGTAGGCAACAATATATTCCTAAGGGTAACTTAACAGGTTTTTGAAATTGATAAGGGAAAGTAGAAATAATAACTTTTGACTGAGACGTGATGACTGGAATTTGAAGTAATAGGAAGCTAGAGGACAGTATCTGTGAGTACTCAGAACTGCAGAAGCTAATGAATGTATCTGTGAACTCTCAGGAATACAGAAGATAGTGTGCAGTATCTGTAAACACCGAGGAATAAAACAAGAAGCATGTGCTTAGATAGAGATGATTTTCATAAGTATGATTTTCTGGGGATTTTAACACAGGCTGGTCACTGTCCAGGGAGAAAATAAACAGGATGTAATTTAAGGCCACCTTGCTTTGATAATAAGGGAGAAAGAAATATGTTGAATCCTTATTACTTACCAAGTCATTCCTAGCTGGGACAGGTAGCATGGAGTAAAAGTACCCTCATACAACTAATTATTCAGTCTTTCTGAAATGCTAAGCATTGTACATGAGAAGCCCCTTGTATAGATAAGAATGTATGGGTATATAACATGCATGAGCATATTTCCATGTACAAATTTGTGAATAGGTTTATGTATCAGTTTATTTATCCTTAATACTAGAAATTTTATACATCATGAAGCTAATATTCTCTAAGGTTATTGTGTATTCAGACATATTGGGCTTTAAATAAACACTTGTTATTATCTACAGAGTTGTCCAAAATGGTCGATAAAGTGGGAACTACTATCAAGTCTCTGTAGTTGCAGATATAGATGTTAAAGTACAAAATACCTTTGAAATATAACATATTTTGTAGGTTACATAGTCTAGCCTGACTCCTACAACTTTCAGGTGTCGCTTTGGCATAGATTTTTATTCATAAACTACACACAAATAAGCCTCATTCTACTTTTTCAAATCACTCCAAGATCACGGATACATAGAGTACTATCAGATAACCGGAATGAAACTACAGATAACCAGAATGAAACTTCTGGGTTTATAAGAAGAGAGATGGGAAGCTTTGCCTATGTGCTATGCTGTGCCCTCTACTGTGACCCCTCTCTTGACAGTTCTGCTCACCTTTATTCTCCTGGTTGACCTATCCTCCTATTCTGCAACATAATTTTACATTTCGGATGTGCTAAGTAGGCTGGTGGTGGGGAGATTTCTGGAAGTACCTGATCAGGGCCAAGTATTGAATGCACTGGGGAGGTTGCTCAGGGAAGAAATTGAAAGATGGAACGGCTTGAAATGAAGCTCAGGCTGAGAACAAAACCATTGAGAAAGTTAGCTCATGCCTCAGATTTACAACATTTCTATTCCCCACAGTAAAAACGAGAACACTGCAGCACAGAAAAGTGTCCCATGTCACGACTTAGTGGTAGACTGCACAGTGCACAGTTTTTCTGGATTTGATGAATCTGATTCTTTTTAGTGAAGTTTGAAGTTGCATATATGCTTCTGGGGAAGAAACATAAAGGACTTGCATCTCAGTGCACAGATCTTTCTTTGGAAGAAAATGCTAAATTTCCTCAATTTAAGTGTTTTACTCTTTTAAGGCTTGAATGGAAATGCTGCTCTTCAAAGAGCATGACAGGTCCTAAGGGATATGTTCTCTGAAGGGACAGAAGAGCTCCAGGGGTCAAGAATAAGATGCTAATTTTGTTCTTGTAAGTGCTCTGTCATGTAATGTATTAGTGAAAAATCATGTAAAATAATTTGAGTTTCACATATGCAGTCTTAATAAATATTTGTATGAGATGGTGTTATTGCAACATAAAAATCAAAAAGAAAGGAACTTTAATTCAAATAGAAAAACAAATAATGAAATAACACACACACAGAGAGAGAGAGAGAGAGAGAGAGAGAGAGAGAGAGAGAGAGAGAGAAACTGAGAGAGAGAGATATGTTTATTGAAATGTAAGATGTGGACCTACGGCAGAAAACACCTAATAAATAATTTTAAAGGAATATAAGGAACTGATATAACTCAGTAAAAGACAAGGCAAAACAAAACAAAAATATGTAAAAGGAAATAATTATTTCAATAGTCATTTCTCCAAAGGAGGCACTCAACTCGATACAATATATATAGCACAGTTTAATCCTGTGAAAGTCATGTTGTGTGAAATAATTGAGGTATAGAAAGACAATAATTCACAACTATACTTATGATGAAATTAAAGAGTTCAATTATACTGGAACTAAGTATCAAGTGGTGGTCACTAGGTGATCAGAAGAAAAATTAGGGTAAAGCTTTAGTCATGCAGGATGAAATATTCTAAAAATGTGTTATATAGCTTTCTGCCTTAAATGATATCAGACAATATGTGTCAATCCCTTATCATTGCTGTGATGATAGATCAGAGCAATGAAATAAATTTTAAGGAGTAAAGATTTGGTGTGATTTCTACCTTTAGAAGTTGTGGCCCATAGTCATTTAGCTCTGTTGCTTCTGGACTGGAGTATGGTGAGACCATGAGACTGAGCTAAGTCATCCTTTAATGACAGATGAGAGTCAGAGAACAAGTTAGGGACACCCGGAACAAGAAATGACTTTCAAGAGCATGTTCTACAAGTATGTCCCCCATCCTACCTTTAATCTCCCAAGAATGCCATCAAATGATGATTTCATTGATGCTGACAACCCTCAGATCTAACCACTACTAGGTGCCACTACCTGGGACCAACTGTTCAGCACACGACTGCTTCACAGGAATACTTTGAATTCAAACTATTATATCATATTGTGCTGGACAGTTAAACCTTTGTTGAGAAGCTAGATTTCATGTTAGGTAGGCTGATTTACTTCTTTACTACAATGAAAAAGGTATTGTAGATTTGTTATTTAATTACCCATATAAACTTATCTTGGCATTATAAGATCATTTTCTCTTATTTTTCTGTGTTTTATTTTGAATTTATTTACTCCTGTCTTCAGTCTTCTGTTCTCTTTTAAAAATCACCAAATGAACTCTCGATTTCATGTTAACTTCCTTAGTTATTGAATTTGCATTGATTCTTTTTCAAAGATCCATTTCTCTGGAGGAATTTCTGCATTTTCGTGTGTGTTTTAAAAAGCAGTTTAAAAATAATCTTTCAGGGAAAGAATAAGAACTATAGAGAAAAATACTCATATCCTGGGGGATGGCTTTTTTCCTGAGACACATCAACTGTAGTTATTTGAAGGGTTATTTCATATAACTCTAATATCTGAATGAGCTATGAGCCTGATGTGGTTTTCATTTTTCCTTCTTTCTTGTTTCTTAGTGTGCAGCCAAGTGTTTTGAATGACATCTATTATATATGAAAAATTAAAGATAAACTAAATGTCATCTTCCTTTAGTGGAGTTATACTTTTGTTTCTTAAGTGCAGATATATTCAAGATCATAGTATTCAAATTACAGCCTGGTCCAAAGCCAGTATGGTATCTCAGTTATTGCAAGGATGATGTATTCTGGTTTGTCTTATCCCTGTCTCCAAGCCTAATTGTACCAGCAACCCTGACACCGAGAGATGCTACCAGGATGTTTCCTTATTTTGACCCATTCATCCCTTTAAATATTTATTTATTATCCATGGGGAGTCAGGGAGGCAAATGTGTGGAGGTCAGAGAAGAACTTTAGGTATTTAATTCTCTCCTCCCCCATGTGGGTTCCAGGAATCAATTTCAGGTCATTGGGTTTGGCAACAAACATTTCTACCATTGGGCCAATTCACTGACCCTGGACCCAAATTCTTCTTCTATTGTGGGATTGTTAATACACTTGTTTACCTTATACTTCTAGGTCTTCTGCCATGTTTTACTAACGACTTGATGATGGCATTGAGAGGCCAGAAGAAGCACAGGAATCCCACTCCCTTCCTGTACTTCCCTTCACTAAACGTTCTGACCTTGAGGTTCCAAGTCCCAGCTTTCTTTCAAACCCAGAACGTCAACTTCTATTCCGGCAGCCCCTGGAGACTGCCAAAAGCTCTCCTCAGCAGATGTTCCACTCAGCTTTCTGTTCAGTTTCTCAGCCACTCTCTCAGCTCTGGAGATTGATAGGAAAATGCTTTGAGGGGAAAAAAATCTCCCCAGGATATTTCTTTCTTCAGGGAACTTGGTCCCTCAGGTTATGGTAGCCTTGGTGGCTATGAGTCTTTAGTTTTTCTTTCTCTAATGAGTTTGTAGCTTTTCCTTTTGCTGTGATAAAAAAAAATCCAACAAAAGCACTTCAAGGAAGAAAGGATTTATTTTGGGTTAAGTGAAGAGTATGGTCAGTGAGGGCAAGCGGGTCATGGCGATAGAAGCTAGAGACAGCTGGGCACAACACACGTGCAATCAGCAAACAGCAATGTGTTCTGATCCTCAGCCAACTTGGTCACTTTTTCCATTCCTTGACTCCATCCTAGCCCATGAAATGGTGCCTTTTACTCTTAGAGTGGATGTTTCCATCCCAGCTAACCTATTCTAGAGATTCTCTTATAGACCTTCCCTTCCCAGACATTTGTTTCCATGGTAATTATAACTCCTGTCCTGTTAACAACTTTAAGACATCACAATGTTGTTTCCAGTAAGTGCTTTAGATTGTTATAAGTCAAAGTACTATAGTCAAAGTACCCTCTTTCATTTAAAAAAAATCAATATTTGTCTCCACTGGAGGAGTTAGAGAAAGGATTGAAGGAGCTGAAGGGGTTTGCAACCCCATAAGAACAACAATACCAACCAACCAGAGCTCCCAGGGACTAAACCACCATCCATAGAGTACACATGAACAGACCCATGGCTCCAGCTGCATATGTAGCAGAGGATGGCCTTGTTGGACACCAATAGAAGGAGAAGCCTTTGGTCCTGCCAAGGCTGGACCCCACAGTGTAGGGGAATATCAGGGCAGGGAGGCAGGAAGGGGTAAGTGGATGGGTGGGGGAACACCCTCATAGAAGAAGGAGGAGGAGTATAGGATGGGGTTTATGAATGGGAAAACAGGAAAGGGGGTGACATTTGAAATGTTAATAAAAGATATCCAATTTAAAAAGAAAGTAACAATGTATATATTTTTCTAGATATAGTTATGCCAGTTTGGAGGTGTGTATTCCAAAACGGAGCATGGGGACATGGTTTTCCTGAAGTACTCAATGCACGAGAGCAATGGGAAAAGTAATTTTACTCTCAGCCCTGTTGTTGCTCTTCTAATTACTCTGTTGCCAAATTTAACTTTTTTTCCTTTAATATACTTTAGAGTCCCATATTCAGTAGTCATAAGGAAGATAAATAAATTGCTTTTATAAAAATCAGCTATTGGCCAGCAATTTTGTATTCTCTCTTAATTTTAAAAATGTTAAAATATCTTCTTATTTTTGAAATTATAATTACATTTTACCCTTCTATTTCTTCCATGCCTCCTATGTAACACCTTGCTCTTTTTCAAATTCATGACCTCTTTTTGTTGTTACACACACACACACACACACACACACACACACACACACACACCCGACACATTCTTAAGTATGTAAATACAAGCAACACTTTTCTCTTTTTTACTCCTTAGGTAATACATATTTTTCTGGTGGCTATCTTTTCTCTTACGTGTACCTCCCTTGACTTAGGAGATTGGTCACAATGGAGTTTACTGTCTGTCTGTCTACCTCCTAGCATCCCTAGGATATAAACTGGGACGGTAAGATGATACCTCTTTGATAGATTGGACTTAGAAATAATTCTGTGTTCCCAAGTTAGCAAAGCCCCAAACAACAGTCTGGATCTCTTTCTTTAGTGATGTTCTCTGCTAAAGCAGATGGCAGCTCATCAAGGCTTATGGAAAGCCTGGAACGGCAGGATGGAGGACAACTCAATGACAGTGTCATCTAATTTTGTCTGTGTGGAGGGAGAAGGCCATGGCTGTCTGGGATGAAATGTCTTCCAAAAGTCACACAGCTCAATGGTCACTGAATTATGACTACAGCTCAGACCCCAACTTCAGTCTTTAGTTTGTAACAGGACACAAATAAGAACAGCAAAGTCAATGTGGATCGCTGAAAGCACAATGCGATGGAATGGGTGGGGTCAAATCTTCAGAATATTAAAAGTAGTTGATTCAAGAAACAATTTAATTAGATAGGAAGGACTGGTCCTGGGTGTTAAAAATGAGACAGCATATAATACACAACATACAATAAAAAGATGTATTTCCATTTACCTGTGATGTCATAGACAAGAGACAAGAGCATGCATAATGTCCTACCAAGCTGTATGATTCTTTGACATCCTTAAATTATAAAATGATTCCAGAAAAAATTTACAAATTCTACTCTCATTGTAAGGGTTTTTTAATAGCTGCTGTAAAAGTTGGGTAAATACTCAGCGACCTTATATTTTGAGTAGCATTTCCCAGACTAGTAAAGAGTAATAATGGCTGTAGGTTTTGCACAGGAAACTATATTAACAAATCGTACTAAGCAATTCCAAGTAAATCAAGGTATTCCCTAGTATATCTTACACATTCGTTATCAAAATTTTCTTTCTGTTGATTTGATTTAAAAATGTCAGCCACCTTTTTAGAGTATATAAAAATTATGACCATGTAAGATAGTTAATTTTCTTTTTTTAACATGGTGGAATTAGGAATCACCATGCAAAAATATCGGTGGGCCTGTCTCTGAGACAGATTTAACTGAGGTGGGATGGGCTACCCTGAATGTGAGCACCGTCGTCTCTTAGGATGGGCTCTCAGACTCAATAAAAAGGAGCGGGTGAACTGACAGACCTCCTCAGGCTCCTGCTGAGGGTATCTCCTACTGAGATAACTTCTGTGCTATTGTGGACGGCATCCTCATACAAGGAGCCATAATAAGCATCCCCTAAATTGTCTTTCTCAGGTATTTTGTCACAGCAAAGAGAAAAGTAATGAGTAATCTACAAAACCTTACATTCTCTGTGAAATTGGTCAATTACTATTAAAGATGCTATGACTTAAGTTTCATGCAAACAATTACCTTACTTTCAATGACAACTATTGTGCTATGTCTGTATTATAGACCTCCAGATAATGCCATATTGGTAACCATGACTTTTTACTGGGAGAATCCTTTAGTTCACATACCAGATTGAAATGTGGTGAGTGCCCTGAGGAACAGGAACCTGATATAGCTGTGTCTCCTGAGAGGCTCTGCCAGAGCCTGAAAAACATAGTCAGATGCTCGCAACCAACCATTGGATTGAAAACAGGGACCCCAGTGGAGGAGTTAGAAAAGGACTGAAGGAACTGAAGGGGTTTGCAACCCTATAGGAAGAACAATATTAACCGGACACCCCACCCCCCCAGCTCCCAGGGACTAAACCACGAACTAAAGAGCACACATGGTAGGATCCATGGCTCCAGTCACATATGTAGCAGAGGTTGGCCGTATCGGGCATCGATGAGAAGAGAGGCTCTTGGTCCTTTGAAGGCTCAATGCCACCATGTAGGGGAATGCCAGGGCAGGGAAATGAGAGGGAGTGGGTGAGCGTGGGGGAACATTTTCTTTTTTCTTTATTTTTAAAAAAATTTTTATTAGATATATTTCTTTACTTACATTTCAAATGGTATTCCCTTTCCTGGTTTCCTGTCCATAATCCCACATCCCCACCCTATCTCCCTGGGGGAACACTTTCATAGAGGCAGGGGGAAAGGGGAAGGAATAGGGAAGTTCCAGAGGGGAAATCTAGAAAGGAGATAACAATTGAAATTTAAGTAAAGAAAATATCCAATAAAAAAATAAAAGAAAAAAATTCTTTTTTTATTTTATTTTTTATTTTTTTGTTAAATTACCGATGATACTTTCTCCAGAATTTGCCTACTAGCCAAATAGGCTGAGCTTGTTCATTTGCTAAATGTTCCTCCACTCTTCTTAATTTTCTCACGTAGGCATCTTCATCCTCCTCCTTGTCATTTGTAATGACATCTGCAACATTAGTAAGAATCTGTATCTTTCTCTGGATGATGGTCCTCAGTTCCAGAGCAAACACACTTCATCTTTCCTTTTTAATGCATTTTCCTTTTTATTGACATTAAAAGATGTTTTACTCATAGTAAAAAGCATCCCTTTCTAACTTTTAAAAAAATTATTAGTTCTAAGGGTTTTAAGTACATTAAACAATGATGTTGAATTCTCAAGCCACATTCAAACGGCATAAGTTACCAACTAGTTTAGGGATTAGGAAAATTTTATTAAGTATATATTCAGTGCCACAGCCATTGTGGGCATTTCCACATATAACATGGCATGAGCATGTACTTTGCCTTCTGGGAAGATGTGGTTAGTCTTATTTTAAAGATCAGAAAACTGAATTTTTTAATGTCTGGCCAATGTTATAGCACGAGTAAATTTGGGAATTAAGATATGAAGCCAGTGCTCATTTCCCTGCTATTCCTTTTAGAACATATATATATATATATATATATATGTATATATATATACATATAGTGAGTGGCACACTCATTATAGTACTCATCATGCTTAAAGAAAGTTTTGTGGACACCTCTCCTACTTTGTGGAACAATAGAAACTCAATTGACTCATTCTTTCTTATATTACACAATGTAGTTAAACCTTGACATCATTAGAAAATTAAAAAATGTTTAATGAAGTTACATTCTTATTTTGGTATAGTTCATTTAAAGGAGAATGATTACACACACACACACACACACACACACACACACACACACACACAAGTAACTTGATAAATCAATTCCTTAGGAATGACAGTGGTCTACTTTACTTAGAATTAAAAGTGGATTTTTCCACAAATAAGTATTTCTTTCCATAGAATTAAATCAGCAGATCTAATTTAAATGTCAGGTTATACTGGAAACAAAGATGTAAACCTCATTGTTTCCCAACTCCCTGTTACAGTTCAGAGATTCACTGGCAGCCTAGGAACAGCCTTCTTCATTTACCTACAAAATGTGAGAATAATAACAGGACTTCATGCATTTTGCCTGTTTAAGAAGCATGACAGTACTTCAGACTTGACTTTCAAATCTCCTGTTGTTCTTCATGGTGCACTGGTGCCTAGCTGTCTCACTTAATCATTGTGGCATTAATGATGCAGCTAGTGGCTTCAGGCTTTTACTGGGTACTCAGGCCCATCTACACAGAAAAAGGAAAATATATCAAGCCTCACAATAATGTTAATATTAGAGAAATAGGCCTTTTGCCCAGAAAAACTATACCTTATCAAGAAAGAGGAAAAGCTATATGTTACACATTAGACATGGATGGAAGAATTTCACTTCCAAATCCATGATCAAATTTGACATAAAAATGTATTAAAGTCATATGAAACCATACTATTTCATATCAATCCATTATCTGCTAAATATGTTTAGATCTTTCTTCTCCCTAACTAGCATCCTCCAAGATGAAGGCTCACAAAGCATATCTCTGACATATAACTCATCAACACTGAACAAAACTTCAACACCTCCTTGTGGGAACATATTAAACATGACACAAGGTCAGAAGGTGTTGGAACTGCTGTCTTGTGTCTTTTTCCTTCATCCTTGCATTTTTAAGAATTACCTCTGATTTTTTTTTTATCTTCGAAACTACCAGCATTACTCTCTTGGAATGTATCTTATTGATTCTCAAAAGGTTGAGGGTCTAAGTAAGGCCTAGGGGGAAGAAAGGGATACAGTTTTCTACTTTAGAAAAAGAGGTTTTTGTTTATGTTTTCTTCTGTGTGTTTCGGCCCAGATAATAAGAGCAGAGGCAGGAATTTAAAACAGTGGCTTATTGCAATTGTTTCCCCAGTGAGTGAGAACAGTGAGTCAGCTCTCTTTACTGGGAAGATTGGATTTGATGAAATCTCATCTGTGTCTCTTCGGAATGTAAGCACTGCAGGCGCTGGAATACGGAAAGCCCTAACATCTGTTTAAAGTGAAGAAGGACTCTTGGGGATTTCAACTGTAATGACGAGTCAATGACATGGTTCCCAGTGGGTGAATAAATGGGTAGGTATTGAGAAATCTGGTGAGACAGCACATATCACTTAATATTTGTCTCAATATAACTTCTCTGTTCTGGCTGCATTTCTCACACCCTTTCCTTTGTTCTTGAATGTAAACCTTATGTCTCTTCATAGGCTGCAAATCCTTCATTAACACTACTTGAACTCTGGGAATTTGGTTAATGCCCCAACTTCTGGGGTTGATACTTGCTGCTCAGCGTACTAATTTTCTTTTTTTTTAATATCATCTAAGTTTTTGTCATGAGAAAATACTGACACCATTTCTGCTCCCTGTTGTGTTTCACAACTAAATATTTTGGAAGGCAATTTAATGTGTATAGCATATTTATTAAGAACCTGTTAAAAAGAACTGTTGGAATCTAATGAGTTAGAAAGCAGGGACATGCTGTTCAACTTCCTACAATGCATAGCTCTTACAACAATGAATTCTACTAACAAAATAGTCAGGTTGAGAAAATTGGATCTAGCCATAAGCAAACCTGTGGTACCAGTCTTCCATATTGAGTCCATTGTAATTGGTCCTAGAAACAGTGTAACTAAGACAACAAATATATCTTTCTAGAAAGACACATGTTAGGAAATACTTCTAAAAATCGAATTCCTCCTTTAGAGCAAGTTAAAGGCTGTTTTCTTGGGATGATATTTCATTAGTAACAGGTGATCGGCCATAAGTTAACATCCTGGGATGGATGCTTCAAGTCCTGAATCTCTCAATCTGCTTTGCTAAATGTTTCAGTCCATACGTGTAGAGGATTGGAAGTGGCTTAATCACATGGTTCTGTCCCTTAGGAATTTTACACTAAGCTAATAAAGATGTCTATAGACTGCTTAAAGTACAAAGTTAATATATGTATAAATGTTGTTACACTATAGGGCCATTCTATTCCAATGACAATCATTGTGGCTTAATGTCTTCAGCTAATTTTGTTTGGTGAATGGAGAAGATTTAGATTTGATAAATTTATATATGAGGACAATAACAAATTCTCCACTCATCCATGCACTTCCTAGATTCTTGTCCATATGTATCAATTTTATGTATGGTTCCAACTTTAATTGTGACTTATCATAGTATAATTTTTCTTAGTTAAATATAAATTTTCATGTCATTAGAGTATTACTTTTATCACTTTTAATAATTCCATATAATTCCATTTCTGCCTGTTGGATTTTGTCAACTTGACACAAACCTAATCGTCTGGGAAGAAAGAACCTCAATTGAGAAATCCTGGCCAATGATTGGCCTGTGGGGGCATACTCTTAATTAAGAGTTGAAGTAAAAAATACCCAGCCCATTATGGGCTCTGAGTGGTGGTTCTAGATTTTATAAGAAAGTAGGCTGAGCAAACCAATATAAGCAAGCTAATAGCAATATATCTCTATTGTTTCTACTTCAGTTTCTGCTTGAGAATTCTGAGAGTTATAAGCTGATATAAACTCTTTATTTCCTAAGCTGCCTTTAGTCATGATGTTTTATCATAGCAATAGAAACCCCAAGATACCATTGTATTAGGGTCTACTAATTTATATAGCTCTTATTAATAGATATTAATAGACCAGAGGCACTAAATGACTGAGCTTGATAATTGGTAATGGTGTTCAGTGGTTTAAAAGTTGATGGGTAATTAATATAAAGAAACGTGTATTAGTTATCTTTGGCTGTGAAAAAAATACATGACCAAGACAATTTATTAAAAAAAGTAGTTTATTTTTATGTATGGTCCTAGGAAGAGAGTTTATAATGACAGGGAGGCATGCCAACCATTGCTCAGAGCAGGAAACTGAGAGATATATCTTTAACCCTATGGAAGCAGCACAGAGAGTGAATTGTATGTAAGTGATCTGAAACTATGAAGACTCTCTACCCCAATGACATACATCCTCCAACAAGAATGGCTTCATAACTTTCCCAAACAAAAATGCTTTTCAGGGATTCTGGGGAACATAAAAGGCTGTGTGGTTGCATATTTCTGAGATTCTTTGTTAAGGCTTCTTTCTGGTCAACTCATTATCCGCCATGGCCATGTGTGCTATGACAGTAATCTATACTTTCTTTTTACCCTCTTTTGATTTAGTCAACTGTCCTAGGAAGCTGCTTTATTACATGTAGATTATGCACATTCTTCAGGAATCTAGCCTTACAGTTCTATAGGCTGTAAGAAAAAAAAATACTATGGCAGAAATAGACAACAAAAAGACGATTAGTTTTCACCTTAACACTCATCAAGCTTGGAGTTCATCCCACAATAATTATCATGGTTTCTTTTTACTTAAAAAAAAGTAGAAAAAATAATTGTTTTTGTCATGTGTTGAAGGTCAAAAAGGTACTGATTTTTGAGAAAAACAACAAGCTGTCAAAGCTGAGAAAACTCTCCTGAGTCCCGAAAAAACAAATTAGACTATTAGTGAGGAAACTTCTACAGTTTACTTACTATAAACAAAAAGCTGGATCAAAGATGCTGCAGGCAACAGGAACAGAATGCTCCTGAGGATAACAGGCAAATCTCTCAGTAGAAAATGCATTTTCACCTGCTAATGACTAATATGTCTTTCACTTTAAGAAGTCTGAAGTTTACTGGTAATGTTTTGCAATACTTTATTTAAAGCATAGGAATGTTGACATAAGGCACTTATAGTTTTCATTTAAGTTTTGCCTGCAATTAAAACATGAAAGCTTTTAAAATTAATTATAAATTATTTAAAATATTTAAAATAAATATTTAGACTGAAGGAAAGGTCATCCAGAGATTGCCCCACCAGGAGATCCATCCCATATACAGACACCAAACCCAGACGCTGTTGCAGATGCCAAGAGGTGCATGCTGACAGGAGCTTGATATAGCTGTCTCCTGAGAGACTCTGCCAGAGCATGTCAAATACAGAGGTGAATGCTCATAACCAACCATTGGGCTGAGAACTGGGTCCCCAATGGAGGAGTTAGGGAAAGAACTGACAGAATTGAAGGGATTTGCAACCCCATAGGAAGAACAACTATATTAACCAACCAAATCCCCCAGAGCCCCTAGGGACTAAACCACCAACCAAAGAGTAAACACGGAGTGACCCATGGCTCCAGCAGCATATGCAGCAGAGGATGGCTTTGTTGGGCATCAATGGGAGGATAGGCCTTTGGTCTTGTGAAGGCTTGATGCCCCAGTGTAGGGGAATGCCAGAGCAGGTGGAAGGGAGTAGGTGGGTGGGGGAGCACCCTCTTGGAGTCAGGGGAAGGGGGGAGATGATAGGGGGTTTCTGGAGGGGAAACCAGGAAAGGGAATAACATTTGAAATGTAAATAAAGAAAATATCTAATAAAAGAAAAAATAAATTTAAATTCAGGTCTATGCAGAGATTGACATCTCCACTTATGAAGTATTGTTCCCAGAAAATTGTCCTGCATAATTCTTACATTAGTGTGAATCATAGATGATCTTCTTACTATTTTTCATGTATGGAAACAGATAATTCCAGAGGTTGTAAGGTACGTTTTAGCTTATATGGTGGTAACCAAGACAGGTAACTCACTCGCATAGCCACTGAGGCTAACATTTTATTCCAAATGCTGTGAATTCCCAATCATACCGTTTTAACCCAGAAAGGTCAAGTTCATTATCTTTTATTACAGTCGCTTTACCTATGAACCCTTGCAATTGAATTTTAACAGTCTTAAAATTGAAATGTACTGGTCTTATTTCTTCATAGTTGTTGAACCCAAAACCTGGGATATGCAAGGCTAGTGCTCTAACACTGAGCTATAACCCTTCCCTCTGCTATTTTGTGGTTGTAATTTTATTGTATTTGGATTTCAAGAAGCTTGCTATAAAATATTAGAGAATTACATGTCAGTTTTACTGATGAGGATATTCAAGGTGCTGAGGTTTGCAGTTTAAACTGAGATCTAGGGACAGCGACATGTTGCAGACACAGTCTTCATGGGAGTAGATGCACCTTTAAAGAATTTTTTGGCTGTCTAAATATGTGTAAAAGGAAATTTCAGATTTTAGTGGAAATAATATAGAAGAACAACATAAAATCACTGATAATTCTGTCATTAATAAAATATCTCTATATGTTAGTGCCTTGTTTTCCATGTTTTAAGTAAAGGAGCCTAAGGACCTATTAAAATCAAGCTTCTTAGAAAATATCAAGAGGTAAATGAATAACGGAGCACACTCCATACTGTAGCATATCGTGGAGCATTTTCTCATGTCAAGATGTGCAATGGCTCTCTGACAGGAGACAGTGTGCAGCTTCATATCCACATTCAGTCAAATGAAAGAGCTTAGGATATGTAAGACCTTTAAAATGCAGACTAGTGGCCAGTTTTCAGCGCCTCATATGAAATAATGAATGAAGTTCACGGCCTTCTTTAAACAGTTAATTGGTTAAGGCATAACTCTGAGATATATCCATTTAAGAGATTATGAAACAGAATGCCAGAAGCCTTACTGTAGAGCACACTAGGCTGATTTCTTCTGATTGATAGAACAGAGTGGTTAAAATATGAAATCAGGCTGGAAAGATGGCTTGGCAGTTAAGAGTACTTCCTGCTGTTCTAGAAAACCCAGGTTCAGTTCCCAGCAGGCTCATTCTTCCACAACCTTCAGCTCTAGGGGAGGGATTCAAAATCCTCTCCTGATCTCTGCAGACACCCACACATAGCAAACAGGACACACACACACACACACACACACACACACACACACACACACACACACACAAATAAAAAAATTTAACATACTTCTTTGCCTCTTCTGAAAGGTTTCTGGCCTGTCCTCAAGTTTCCTTTCCTACTCTCCAGTTTTTCTGGATGTGTTGCTTTCTGTATTGATATATCCTAAAGTTGCTGGGAGTCAGAAAGGAGAACCGTGTGATACTGCTACTATAAGAATGTCACCTAAAATCCTTCCCTTGGTAGGTGCACAGCTCTCTAATTGGAACTAGTTTCTGTTTTATGTAGATGTCT
This sequence comes from Rattus rattus, assembly GCF_011064425.1. Lineage (NCBI taxonomy): Eukaryota > Metazoa > Chordata > Mammalia > Rodentia > Muridae > Rattus > Rattus rattus. The sequence continues at coordinate 110,210,224 of NC_046155.1, read as the reverse complement.
TAGGTAGAGTTTCTATTGCAGCAACAAAACACCGTGACCAAAAAGCAAGATGGGAGGAGAGGATTTATTTGATTTACACTTCCACACAAATATTCATCACAGAAGGAAGTCAGGAGAGGGATTCAAACAGGGCTGGATCCCAGCGACATGAACTGATGCAGAGGCCACGCAGGAGTGCTGCTTACTGGCTTGCTCCTCAAGGGTTACTCATCCTGCTTTCTTACAGAATCTAGGACCACCAGCCCTAGGATGGCACCACCCACAATAGGCTGGGCCCTCCTTCATTGATCATTAATTAAGAAAATGCCTTACAGATGACTCTAATGGAGGCATCCCCTTAACTGAGTTTTCTTTCTCTTTAATGACTCGAGCTCATGTCGAGTTATATATTTGTTGTATAGGATCCTGGGTTACATAATGGCGTTTTTCTTTTCCAAATTGGCTTTGGCCTATTTAGTGTTGAAGCTCTTAATCTCCAGGAAGAACAAATTTCTTTAGTGTTGCTGGGACAATCCAACTTTCAGGGCGGCTGTTTGGCTTTTCTCACTAAACCTTGAAAAGAAGCAAAATTACTGGATTAGGTTTAGACCAATCTCTCATGCATCATTGCTTCATTTGAGGACATATTTTCTAGTGACATTTTGGGTCCTTTCCCTGCCAAATGAAGATAATAATGTTTAAAATCCTGTTGAGAATAACAGCCGTCTTTAGAGAAGTGGTCCTTTCCGTCCGAAATGCCATGCCTTCTAGAGATTTTTCTTTTTCTTTTTCTTTCTTTCTTTCTTTCTTTCTTTCTTTCTTTCTTTCTTTCTTTCTTTCTTTTTTTTTTGAAGAGTCACCATACTCTCTTTGCCTCTGACAAACTGAGGCTGTCCACAGCACCTGTGCTTAGAACTTTAGAATTATGCAAACAATTTTGCACTGTTATTCACACAGACATTAATCTAAAATATAGCAAAATCCTTTAAAACACTTATTTCCCTTTATCTTAGTATCATCTTCTTCCAACCCCCTCTTTCAAAAAATAACCAGAGATATGATACTACCATAACTTTGAGAAATAGAAGGGAAGTAGTAATTAGAATTTCAAGATGGTTCCAGCAAAGCTGTGTTCACTTTGCTTAATCCTATCTGAGGGTCTCTGAGGGGATCTGATAAAAATCATTCCTCTTCTCTGCCTAAGCTTTGAATAATTCGTGAAAGCAAGCAAAGGAGTGCCTTTATTCCTGAATGAATATTCCAGTGAAACATGTGGATTATTGTGAAAGCAAAAGGAGTCAGGTAAGGAAATCCTAACAGTCAAGCTCCATTCCTAGAACTCACCTCTGTGTTTGCAGCAAGCACTAACCCAACCCTTCCTGAGTCACGAAGACCTGGTCCTTTCAAAGCTCTGTAGTCAGTGGCTTCTTACAGCCTACCAGCTCCAAAGGACAAGGGTTTCTGGTGGGCCAGGCTCGTTCCTCTTCCTTTTCGTCAAGATGACAGTCAGACAAGTCTCCATGTTTCCAAATCCTCAGCCCTCACCCAGGGTAGAGTGAATTAATAAGCTGAGAAAGGCCTGGAGTTATTAATTTGGATGCTGCCACAGAACAAAGAAAATCTTGCCTGGTTAAGCTTCATTTACTTTGAAAAGAGAATGAAACTTATAAACATCTTCATGAAAATTATAGTCTCTGAGTTTAGATTATTTTTTTAGAAGAGATTCTGAAGAATGAGATTCTTGAATGCAGGTGATTTTTATGCCTTGGAAAATGCTAAGAACTTTTATTTCTGATGGGTTATACAAATTGCTTTACTGTCAGATTCTTGGCTCATAGATAAGGATTTGAATAGCAATTTTAAATCTGCTTGTGAACTGGGATCCAGTGATGGTTATATTGGAATTGTAATCACTCATCAACAGTTAATTAATTGGTATTCTCTTCTAGCACCCTGGAGGTTACAGAAAAAGGTTAAGACAAGAACCCTGACCCCTGGGAGCTCACAGTTTAATCAGAATAATAAATATAATACATAGGAAGCTGTTGAACCAGTTATAATTGGGAAATTGCACCACAGATACCAGTTCACATGTAGCATACCACAAGAGCACATTGTTTCACAAGCATATACATTAGGGAAATAACTTGATCCTCTTAAATTCATAGGAAAGGTAGATTGCCTACCATCTAGGCAGTTACTGTTGCAGTCTAGTGGAGGAAACATGAAGTCAATGAGCTGTTAAGGTAGCCTGTAAGAAGTACCCCCAAGATTACAGTTATGGGCACTGCACCTACTTTGAGGGACAGCTGATACCTTTTGTCCATGAAACATAGAGGTTATAGCTAATGGGTTTGTAGACAAGAAAGACTTGCTGACTTAAGTAACTGTAGTGCAGCAATCTATCTACATGAATAAAGGTCCATAAGAGAAAAGCAGAGAACAGTGGGGAACTTTAAAATAGAGTTACCATAGTTGCTAGGGCCACAGCCTGAGTCATGGCAGAGCACTAATGGGGTAGTGGCAACCATCCTCAAATGTACAGTGAAAAACAAAAAATAAAAAACTTAAAATGGAGCCTCTTTCAGTGCAATCACAGTGAGGATGGAACTAAGAGTTCTTGTGACCTACCAAGTCCATTTTCTGGGTCTTGACACAGGTTAGCTTTCGATAGAGGGCAAAAGGTAAACACAGATGGACACTCCCTGTCTAGGTGTGGTTCTGCCCATCATCAATGCCTCCACCCAAGTCTCTCCTGCAAGACCCTGTGATAGACTGTCAGAACTGGAAGCTCGTCTGCCTCCAATTGGAACCAGACTCCCAGCCTTTTCCTTATCATGGGGTGAGAGTTCTGGGGAAGTTTTAATTCTCAAGGTCCATTGTCTCAATAGACCATTAGACAAAGGGTTAGAGGGCCTAATTGTCTCCTCAGAGTAGCTTCATTCATGTCAAAAGAGTTATGAGAGCTTTGGGTAGAGATCCATATTTGTCACCTTTCACAAAGCTCAAGTACAAGAGGATTAGGACCTTAATATAAAACCAGATACACTGAATCTAATAGAAGAGAAAGTGGGAAAGAACCTTGAACTCATTGGCATGGAGATACAGGGTGGGGAAGGGAATTTCCTAAACAGAACTCCAATGGCTCAGGCTCTACAATCAAGAATTGATAAATGGGACCTCATGAAACTGAAAAGCTTTTGTAAGGCAAAGGGCATACTCAATAGGACAAATTGGCAATTTACAGATTAGGAAAATATCTTCACTAATCCCACATCTGATATAGGAACAATACCAAAAATATATAAAGAACTCAAGATACTAACCTCAAAAAGCCAAACAAGTCAATCAAAAAAGAAAATGGGGTATAGACTGTCTTAGTTAGGGTCTTATTGCTGTGAACAGACACCATGACCAATGTAAGTTTTATAAAGGACAACATTTAATTGGGGTTGGTTTACAGGTTCAGAGGTTCAGTCCATTATCATCAAGGCAGGAGCATGGCAGCATCCAGGCAAGCATGGTGCAGGAGGATCTTAGTTCTACATCTTCACTGAAGGAAGCCAGGAACAGACTGAGCATCCTAGTAGGAGCTTGGAGGAGGGTCTCCAAGCCCACTCCAAAATGACACACTTCCTCCAACAAGGCCACACCTTCTAGTAGTGCCACTCCCTGGGCCAAGGATGTACAAACCATCACATTCCACTCCCTGGGCCAATCATATGCAAACCATCACAAGAACTAAAGAGTGAATTCAGGAATCTCAAACGGCCAAGAACCACTTAAAGAAATGTTCCAAGCATTTGACTTTTTATTAAGATTCAGTTTCTAAAATTAGATTTAAAAGTAATCCGAAAAGATTTTGCTTAAAAATTCAATCCTTATGGTTCTTATCTTTGTTTATTTTTTTCAATTGGGAAGAAATCTGTACACATCTGTGCTGTATTAGGTGTGTATGACCTGGAAGGTAGAGAAACACACACTATAATAAAATTTAGCATGCATATTATTTATTTTACTTTCGAGCATTTTATTATTGGTAATTTGCTATTATTATATGTTGACAGTGATGGTTGATTCCTTGAGAACTTTGTTTAACATAGTGATAGGTTAAACCTGTGTGATGACAATGACTTACTCAAGTGCTTTCATCTAGTATATTAGTCACTTAAATCAGTAAAATTTTCTTCTTCTGCAGCTCCATGTTAAGAACTGGGAGGGAAAAGATAAGCAAAATGCAACATCTTGCACATCAGTATTATGATGTATGTTAAAAATGTTTAATGTAGTACTTCAAATTAAAACTCATAGTAAATTTATTTAAAGGAGAATTTAATATATGCTCTGTAGTTGTAGCTAAAAATTATTCGGTATGATGGGATTATTAAGTAAACTAGAGAACTCTCTGAGTGTACATGAAGAAGCTATGTTGGTACTAAGATTGTGACACCATAATGTAATGCCAGGTTTTAACGAGGGAAAGGTAAAGTATCAAGGTAAAAGAGAAAGGACAGCTGTAGTATAAAAATAACTACAATTGTAAACTTTAGGAGTGTTTTTAAGTGGTTATTTTCCATCTTTATTCTGTATGATAACCTTAATAAATAAGTTAATTTGAAGACTATGCATTTTAATTTATTTTGAGTCAATCTTGAGGCTATAGTTGTACAATTGAGTAAAACATTTATACATAAACATATCTATACAGTACAAAATAGATATTTTTACAACAGGATGGACAATCCTATTTATTTTATTTGTTCCCTGTTTTATTTCTTATATAAAATCATCATCATAGTTGTCATTTATGAGTGGATCATGTACCAATCACCCCTCTTGCAGATTCACATGTTTGATCTTTTGGGGCAGTGTTTCCTGTATCAGACTGGGTCATTTGTCGGAGCAAAGCCCTACTTCTCAAGTTATTAGTTATGTGACCTTTGCAGATTGTTTAGCCCATTTAAAGTCTCGTACTGTACTAAAACAGAAAATTGAACTGTTGTAAAGATTAAGTCAGATGATGTTTGTCAAGAACTTAGCATAATGCTGTGTGCAGAGTATGTTCTGAATAAATATTAACAATTTTAAAACAGCAACAACACTTTAACTTCCCAAGGCTTCACCTGATTTTTCTTTCCAATCTATACTTTTTTTAAAAAAAAAATCTTCCTAGGAAATCTCATTTATGCCCATGCATTGTATTTCAGTGCTAACTAAGGTGACCTTAATAACCCTCAGTGTATCTGGTTGAGAGCTCTGAAATGAAGTCAGATTCCTAGTTTAAGTGTGTGGTGTGGTATGTGTGTATGTGTGTGTGTGTGTGTGTGTGTGTGTGTGTGTGTGTGTGTGTGTCGGTTTACAGGTATATGCATGTCTATGCTAGAGGTCATAAATGTCTTCTTCTATGGCTTCTACCATGTTTTTGTGTTTGTTTTGTTTCCTTTTGTTACTTCACAGGTCTCTTGCTGAACTTGGAGACTGCTAATTAGCTAGACTGCTTAGCCAACAATTCCCAAGACTTGTCTTGAGTCCCCTTTCCTAGTACTGGGATTACAGGTGCCTGCTGCATGCCCAGCTCTTTGAATGGATGCTCAGTGATCAGTGAACCCCTTACCAGTCTTTTCAACTCAGTTTAATATCATTATTTCCTCTCTTTTCCCTGTTCTACTGGGGATTAACCAAGGGACAGGTTAGATCAGCACTCTCTCTCCTTCAGCTAACTCTCCTTGCCCTCCCACTTCTTTTTATATTAAGTTTTTTTTTCATGCAATAGGTTTTGATACTTGTCTTTTCCATCCCTCAAACCCTCCAAGATCCTTCCTACACCCTGCTTATCAAACTTCACTCTCATTCTCTCTCAGAAACAAACATACAAAGAAAAACACACAAACCACAAAGTCTCCCAAAATCAAAATTGAAACAAACAAAAGACCCAGTAAAACAAGAGTTATTAACTCAAACCAAAGCAAAATCACATAAAAAACCAAACCAAACAAACCCACCATGGAATCCCTCTGTTCGCTAACTCTCCAGTTCTCAAAGTGAGTTCTTCCTTGGACCATTCTTTTCTCTCACCCATACAGATCTGCCTTCTGTCATTATGTCACTGTAAATGCTGGCTCTGCTTATTCAGGTATGTCTGTGAGAAAAGAACCTTGCCCTTTTCATTTCTACTCCTAATCATCTGCATCCAACGTATCCCTAAATGCTGACTTTACATGTAAATATTCACTGAGCATCTCACTTATTTCCTCTTTTGTTGATTCTGTCTTACTTCAGATCAACACAGTCATTCGCTGGAACCGCCTATCTGCGTATCTGCCATGTATTTAACAGTGTTGTACCTGCAATACATGTTGCATTTAGAAGCCTAGAGTCATTTTTTTTAACAGAAGGACGAGCATGTCACCTCCCTTCTTGGTATTGCCTGGTGCCTTATTTAATCTTCCTAACTCCCTAAAATTAATTTCATTGTATTGATTTTTTAGAAGAGTAAAATAAAGCTAAGAATTAAAATGCCGTGCTTGACCTGCTGCATTGGTGATACTGAATCGTTTAGACTGATGGAGAAGACTCCATGAATCAAACCCTCCATGAATCAAAATAAGTGAAGCAACACTTATTTCCATCTTCCCATGCTAGTACAGTAAAGTCTAATCAATTGTCATATCTCAATGATGTCATATCATGTCTACTACATCATTTCTTATAAATAAAGATTATTTAAGCACTCCAACTTCTACATAAAGATTATTGAATTTATATAAAGACAATTTTAATCAAGTAGTAACTAAGAAGTACTGATATAAAGAAAATGAAAGCAGGCTGTGGAGAGAACTCAGTGGTTTGAAATGTGTTTGGCTTCCCCAGAGGACCTGAGTTTGGTCCCTAACACCCATGTTAAGCAGCTCACAACTGCCTATAACCACAGATCCATGGAATCTGATGACCTCTTGACCTCTCCTGGCCTTTGCACTTTTCCCCAACCCCACGTATACACATACATATTTAACAATAAATTAACTTCAATAGTGTAGAGTTGTAATGATGGAATGGAGAGGTACAATTCAAGTACCCCTTCCAAATGTGTGATCTGAATTTAAGAGACAATATATACTAAAGAAGTAAGTCAATCCTCTTTCTATTACTACTTGGCAAACTTTAAAAATCTCCTTTCAGTTCTCTCCTCTATAAAGCAGGGGTAATGATAGTTACATACATCACGGCACTAACTAGATCTTAGTCATAGTTCTTAGTAAAATGCTTAATTGTCTGAGAGCATCTGTATGTGAAAAGGAGCAGAGAATGAAAAATATTGACAGATGTTTAAGACAGCATATGTAAAATCTTTAGGATGGGTTAGGCATTAATTCTGTACTTTTAGAAAGAGAGGCTATTATAGATTGTCTTCTAAGTGGCAGTTGACAAAATTCATAGCATCCACAACACAGTAAGGTTGTAAATGTTCACAGGGTAAAGCCATGGTTGGTGGATGTTTTGAATGAGCCTTCAAGTGAGAACTATAAATAGGTTGATACTCATGCAATAGCATTTTTCTCCAAGGCAGGCACGCACATTTTGATCCTTTTGGTCACCTGCTAATATACTACATTGCCATGACTATTGGGATCTTATCTTCATAGCCTGTTTGAATTACACACAGTGAGTTATGACTTACATTGTGACTTGTAAATATAACTTAGCAATACATGCTTCAGTTGGCATTGAAATGTGTATTGGTGCTGTCTTTGAAGTGGTGTATATTTGCTTGTTTTGCCTCATTGTATTTTGAATTAATCTCTATTATAGACAGCAGTTTAAAATATAACTTTTTGAGAAAATGCAGGAGCTTTTTTAAAATCCCTTTTTGAGTTCAAAGGAAAAAAATTTTGATTTTGTTTCTTGATCTACCACAGAGTAGACTATATTTTTTTCCAAGTAAAATAACCTGTGGAACAATTTGAAAAACTGCATATTAAGTGAAATTTTAGAATAACAAAGATACCTATTTATAGAAGACATTTAATATTTTTACATGTTATTTATTTATTTACATGTGCATGTGTGTCCACTGGCATGTACCATGGTGCACTTGTAGAGGTCAGAGAACAACCAGAGGGAGTCAGTTCTCTCCTTCCATCCTGTGGGTCCTGAGGGCTGGTCTCAGGACAGCGGGGTACTTTTCCTTCCAAGTCATCTCTCTGGCCCCTCAAACAAGTATATTTTAATTCAACATCCACAGTGGATTCATGCCATCAAATCCTGATTCAACTGCTTCCCCTTCCCCCCTTGCTTCTCCAAATATTCTGTTTGTCTCCCAAAGAGGCAGAGAAGCTTAGTTTTTAAAACTCTGTGAATTACAAAGTACAACTATGGTGAATTAGACATTTATGAGGATTTATCTGATCAAAATTTAATGAATACCTGGTATGTTCCGATACAAAGTCAAACGGGATGCAACACACATACTCCAGGAGCTTATGATATATTGATGAGGTGAGGTAGACTACGGCGGTCAGGAGACATACATGTTTGTATTTTTTCCTTCATCTGATTTTTTTCTCCTCTAACACCTCATCAAACAGCACCAGCATCAACATCGACATCATGGTTTACATTAAGATAACATTTCCATTATTACAGGTGCCATGCCTAGCGTTATATTATACTAAAGTTTATTCAAGTTATGAGTGGCGAGGAAGGAATTTAAGGATGAGAGCTTGTTTGTATTAATTAGTATATTGCCTCACTTTTACATATAACTAGTGAATAAAGCAAAACTGTTTCTTCATTTTTGTAGTGCTAAATAATTACCTAAACCAGACAAAGGATGATATAATTGAATCATTTGCAGTCTAATGATTCTTCTATAGATCATGATGAGATTAAAGGTGGACCGATGAACCTTCGGCTGGGCTTACTAAGTCTGTTTACTCCTAAGCAGTTAAAAACAGCCAGTGGAAAGAAAAATTCCCCTGCTAAGGTCCTTTTTCTTTTACTGGGAAAAAGCAAACCTGAAACCTGTCAGCAAATTGGTAGTTAAGTAGAAATACTGACAACGAGGGACAATGTTTGGCCTCTTTTCAGAAGATGAAATGATAATTAAGTTGATTGAAAAAGAATTAGAAAGAGGAAAACCTTATACTTCTAAGGTCCCTCCCTTTGAGTCCCGAGAGTCTCTCACCTCCCAGGTCTCTGGTACATTCTAAAGGGTCCCCTACCTCCTACCTCACAAGGTTACCTGTTTCCGTTCTTTCTGCTGGCCTTTAGGGCTTCAGTACTGTTCCCCCAATACCTGATCATTACCACCTTTTCCCCTTCCTTGTGAATATTTCAAGAAGCTGGGTGTCTGGATTGGCTGTGGCCATGGGAATAGGCAAAGACGCTGGAAGTGAAATTCTTTTTTTTTTAATTGGATATATTTCTTTATTTATATTTCAAATGTTATTCCCTTTCCCAGTTTCCTGTCCATAAGCCCCCTATCCCCTCCCTCTACCCTGTAAGGGTGTTCCCCCCATCAACCCCCTCCCCAACATTCCCCTGCACTGGGGGTCCAACCTTGGCAGGACCAAGGGCTTCCTCTTCCACTGGTGTCCCAACAAGGCTATTCTCTGCTACCTATGCAGTTGGAGTCCTGGGTCAGTCCATGAATAGTCTTTGAGTAGTGGTTTAGTCCCTGGAAGCTCTTGTTGGTTGGCATTGTTGTTCTTATGGGGTTTCAAAGAAGTGAAATTCTTAAAGCTTGGTTAGAAGTCTTATTTCTCCTGGTTTCCTCTATAGTTGTGAGACAAGGAAAAACAGGCAAACCATGTTCCAAAATGAGCCATCTAGAAGTGGTCTGAGGGTATATAGAACCATAAGAAAATGACCATGTGGGATTTTTGCATGAGATTCCTTAAAATTCCAGGTTCTAATGAGGGGAACTCAGGTCCTTCCCTCTCTCCCTCCCCACCCCTGTGATTGCTTTCTTCTTCCTTCCAAGTGGGATTGAGGCATCCTCACGTGGGCCCTTGGTTTGTTAGCCTCCTTGAGTTCTGCAGATTGTATCCTGGGCATTCTGTACTTTTTTGGCTAATATCCACTTATTAGTGAATAATACCTGCATGTACTTTTGGGTCTGAATTACTTCACTGAAGATGATATTTTCTAGTTCTATCCACTTGCCTGCAAAACCCAGGATGTTCTCATTTTTAATAGCTGAGTAGTATTCCATTGTGTAAATGAACCACATTTTCTGTATCCATTCTTCTGTTGTTGGACATCTGGTTTATTTCCAGCTTCTGACTATTACAAACAAGACCTCTATTAACACAGTGGAACATGTGCCCCTGGGGCATGGTGGGTCATCTTTTGGGTATATGCCTCAGAGTGGTATAGCTGGGTTTTCAGGTAGATGTATTTCCAATTCTCTAAGGAACCTCCAGACTGATTTCCAGAGTGGCTGTACTAGCTAGCAATCTCATCAGCGATAGAGGAGTGTACATCTCTCTCCACATTCTCACCAGCATGTGCTGTCATCTGAGTTTTTGATCTTAGGCATTCTGATTTGTATAAGGTGAAATCTCAGGGTCTTTGTTTTGCATTTCCCTTATTACTAAGGACTTTGAACATTTCTTTAAGTGCTTCTCGAATGGCCTACAGTGGGGAGAGGGAACTTGTAGAGTCCACCTCCAATAGAAAGACAGAGCATCAAGTAGAGGGATGATGGGGTTGCCATTCCACAGTCAAAAAATTCTGACTCAGAATTGTTCATGTCTAAAAGAACTTCAGGGACAAAAATGGAAGATAGACTGAGGGAAAAGAGGTACCCGCTCAAATTGGGATCCAGCTCAAAGGGAGGCCCCAAGGCCCGAAATTATTACTGATACTATAGCATGCTTAAAACCAGGAGCCTAACATGACTGCCCTCTGAAAGACCCAACATGCAGCTGAAAGAGTCAGATGCAGATATTTACACTCAAACAATGGACAGAAGCTGGTGAGCCCTGTGGTTGAATTAGGGAAAAGCTGGAAGAAGTTGAGGAGGGGCAACCACATAGGAAAACCAGCAGTCTCAACTAACCTGGATGTCCGAGATTGCTCCAGACACTGAGCTGCCAACCAGGCAGCATATATCAGCTGATACGAGGCCCCCGACACATATACAGCAGAAGGATGCCGGGTCTGGACTCACTGAGAAATGAACCTAACCCTCAAGAGACTTGAGACCCTAGGGAGTAGGGAGGGCTGGCGGGGTGGGGTAGGGCATTGGGGGGTGGGATGAGACCATCCACTTGGAGACAGGGGGCAGTTGGGGGAGGGAGATACGGGATGTGGAACAGTCAGAGGTCAGACCAGGATGGGGATAAAGACTGGACTGAAAAGAAAGATTAAATAATAATTAAAAAATACCTTATTCTTAGAATTTGCAAGGATTTTCTAGTTAACAACTACTAAATGTCAATTCTGTATAATCCCAAGATGCTCCTGGAGCAGGGGAGAAATGAAATGGAATTTAAAAATGATACCACGAGGGCCAGGCAGAGTGGCAGACGCCTTTATTCCCAGCACCTGGGAGGCAGAGGCAGGTGGATCTCTGTGAGTTGGAGGTCAGCCTAGTCTGTAGAGTGAGTTCCAGGACAGCCAAAGCTACCCAAAGAAAACCTGTCTCAAAAACAACACCAAATATATATTTGAGAAATATTTATTTTTTAATTTTATGAATACATTGGAATCTGCTTTGATCTCCATAGCCGTATGTGAACTGTGTTACTTACTCTGCAGTTATACGAGCAGGTCCCGCAGCCTTCACCCTACCTGAGACACACTGACTCTAACAATGAGCATGTTAGAAAATTATTAATAGAGTTCATTCAATGATCATTTTCTTCCCACATTTCCAATTTGTAGAGATAGTCCTCTTGAGCCACAGTATTATAAAAGTATTTAAAATTGCTTAAAGTAACATGTGAAATTAATTAGTGGGCCTTATTATTGGGAATGCTGCTATAAAGCTGTGAGAATAACAACATCGCCGGATGCAAAGGAAAACCGGGCACAAAGAAGCACACGGGGGAGTGTGCATCCTGTTGATTCCGTCTACAGAAACAGCTCGGTACCTCTGTTGTCTCATCTGTAAACTGACTGTTATAAGTCCTTCCCGCAAAGTCTGTGTAAGCCTGAAAAGAAATGACGGTTCTTTAACGCATGTACAAAATTGAGAGGTGAATGAGCAGGAGTTGCTGTTACGGTGTGTGAGTGTAATCTTTTCTGTAAAATACACTCCTTTTATGTTTCTCATAAACCATCTCCAGAATCCTCAGCAAAGAAAATCTCTAGTGTGTGTTAACCCTTTATGAGACTAGACGATGCTCCTCTTTCCTTCTATGTGGAGAAAGCCATTAATTTATTTCTGTATTGTGGACGATAGCTAGTCCAGTTTCTCAGGATATTCCACGTGGAAACTGCATCATAGAGGCCTGAAATTGTAAGCTGCCAGCATTCCTGTCCTTGAGTTTATATCCCTCTCCTTCATATGAAAGTTATAAACAAACATTATACATTTGTGTGGTTTCTTATATTTTTGGTTGTGGGCCTAGCCTTTAACAGCTGAGCCAT